>NW_005842530.1:578878-619478 GCF_000455745.1 Alligator sinensis
ACAGGCTGGACTACTGCTGCGGGAGTCACTGCTGCTGTTATTGCTTCAGGCAGGAGGGGCGGATGCACTCCTCTGCTCGATTCTCCCCTCTGTCGGCAAGAAGGCATGGTCGCCGAAAGCGACGCTGCGTTGGTGGGCAGAGTCGCTGACCGAACTCTCGTGGGTTCCTCCGAAGCTCCACCCTTCTCTTCCGGTTCTTCCACGCGGTCTCCCTCTTGTTCGGCGCCATCTTGTCGTGGCGTTTCAGGATTCTCTTTCTCAGCCGCTGCTTTGACCGCTCGAACGGCCATACGCAACTGGGCTTTCAAACTTAAATTCTTTTGCATTAAGTCAGTTACTGTACGAAAAGTTGCAGTTAGTACTCCCCCCTTGTCGTATTGTGGGGCCACCCTCTCATCCGCGGCACGTTCCTCCGTCTCCAGATCTTCGCGGAGCTCGGATGGAAGCTCGCGACCCCTTAATCTAGATGCCAGCATAAAGGGGGCGAACCGGTCGATTGGTACTGGTTCTTCACTCTCCCGAGCACATCTTAGGCAACAGGCACACTCCCGGGTGAGGGGTGGGTTTACTTCGCCCACTGGGTTGACTCTGGCGAGGGACACAGTGTCGAGGGGCCTGAACAGGACCCGCTCATCGCTCATTATATACCCGAATGCCGCGGGGTGCAAATACACTTCCCTCTCTTTCTGGGCTCCATCTTCGGAAGCTCCTTCTTCTCCCTTCAGCGAAAGACGTCCGCTGATAAATCTCTCACCTGTTCCGCCCGCCTGGTGGTAAGCGATATGTGCCTCCAGTTCCATAAAGTTTTCTACTTGGCGTTTTCCACTGAGCCAAGGGCAGTTCTTAACTAATTCTAGCTCCAGCGTGCCTTCCCCTGATCCCATCCTCGTCGCCATGTGCGGGCCGGGAGCGGTCCGAGGCCCTCGGGGGTTTTTCGCGCGTCAGGCTGTGGCCAGCAGCCCGGACACGCCGGGTCGGGGAAGACAGGCGGCACGCTAGAATTAGGCACAGACGCTTAGCGGTTGATTTAAGATTATTTTACTTACCCCGAAGATGGTCGCGGTGCAGGCAGGAAAACTTGCTTGAGTTGCAGTTACAAAACAAAACAAAACTCGAACCTGCAGGGCACGAGAGTACGTCGCAGGGGGTTTTCGGCGACGGGAAGATAAACCTGCAGGACTCGAACCCGGACAGAGCTCTGGATACACTCACGCAAAGTTTGCTAGGCTCCGTGGAACTTGCGCGCAGGGAAGGGTACGTCGAGGGATCAGGTGGCGACAGGGAGAGGCGAGAGGTTGATCAGACCCCTATAGCCTTCTTGAGATACACGCTGGGTCCGATAGGCTCCGCAGCGCTTAGAGATCTTCACGAGACGTGAAGTTCTTCTCCTCCAGATGGTTGTGGAGTCCTCCAACTTGGGCGGAAACCGCTCAAGCCTCTTATACGGCTAGCAAGCCAATCGCTAGCCGCCACGTGGGAATAATTTAGAACTGGCCAATAGTGGGACACAAATCCGCATACGAATGGCGGGAACTCCTTGCACCGTGCATGTCTCTTTTTGCAACTAAGAAATGCACCCTGCAAAGAAAGCTACGAGTGGCGGGAAACAATTTAGCAGTGCCGAAGCACACACAAACAAAAATCACACCCTTGGGTTGTGACAATAAGGTTGTGTTCTACAGGGCATAGTAGTATATGAAGGCAACCACAATAATGCTTCTTCTCTGGAGCCACCTGGAAGATAAGGTGGTATGATAATTTGTGGGGAGGAGGGGAATAAGTCTAGGGAGGCCTTCAAGCCAATAAAAAACTGTGGTGAGACAGTTACGTACCTAGATGTGCTACCATTGCTAGGGCAAACCTCACAGCATTATGCACTTAGTAGGCTTATGACTATACCTAGAAACCTGACTGTGATTATTTTGTGGCTACCAACGTTCATTTTCTTCTTCCTTGCTCTGTTTTGCTCATGAAGGCAACACGTGGAGAACACCCAAGATACATATTGTAGCACTACAGTTAGGTCTAAGTGTTATTACACAGTTTTGACCACTAGCACATTACACACCATTTCTGTTGCCGGACAACTCCACTTGTTTCCCTGTTTCTAGTTCTAAACTTACCTTTTAATTTTTAAAAGGATTTGCTCTTACCCAGGGTTGGAGTATGTCAATAAGTAGTAGTATCAGCACTTTCGAATAGAATTTATACTTCTATATGAAAGGAAATGTGAGAAAGGGGAAAAAGTTGGGTTTAATTTTCAGAAATGCAGAGTGGACACAACTTCAGCTTAAGCTAGAGAGAACTCTGTCCAGCTATTCTGAAAGTTAGGCCCTTTGAATTTCAATGTTTATCGGCTGCAGATAAAACCAGTAGTTGTGAAGCTGATGTATAACGGAGTCTTCAGACGAACAGAAGGTATAAATTACTTCTGTTAATTACCCTGAACAGTGTTAACTATGAAGTCTAATTGTGATGTTACTGTTTTCTGAAGCAAGCCCTGCCTGCCCTGATCCCTGCTATAGGCTTCCTCACAGCCTTTGAATCTCTCTGTACTTCTTTCTGCTTTTTGTGCTGTACCATTGGTTTCTCTGGTCCTCAACAACTACTGGTGCAAGAGTCGCAACTCCTGCAGATCTCATTATTTGGAAGAGCCTTTCATGTATTATTGTTCCTCTCCTCTTTACCAATTTTTCTGAAAGCTTTTTCCTCATCACCTGTAAATTTTTCTTTCCCATTTCTCATATTACATTTTCTGCCCTGAAATTTTATATTAGTAGTAAAGCTGCATCAGTGGGTGCAATGCCACCATATCTCTTGGCTAAGCCACAGCCCACTTCCTTGTATTCACCCCACCATGCCTTGATGAAAAAAGATAAAGAGAAGCTAACTATTGAAACAAAGTAGGAGAACCACAGCTTCTCATCACAAAAGATATGTCTTCTTTGCAGGGCTTCGCCTCCCCTACATTGTGCCCTTACCACACCTAGCCAGAGGATCCAGGGCCTTCCACCATGTCCTAGCCACTGGCCAATCAGCTCAGCAGTTCAGATAACTCTTCCTCCATACTTCCCCAACATAAGATTTTCAGGGTACCCTCACTCTTTACTTATGTCCTGAGTTTTCCCTGTAACCCCTCTTCTTTGGCACCCATCAATTCCCGTCTCTGTATTTCTCTCAGTCACAACTCTCATATGTTTTTTTAGGTAAAATCTTCCTGGCTGGCACCACCATTACCAGCCTGGCCAACCCCTGGCCAAGCCCCTAAGACGTACTTTTGGGGCTAGTACCTACGCACAGTCCTTTCCTGTGTCCTGTGTTCAGAACTGGGTGTTACTTGGCCATGTCCCTTGCACCAGTTATCCTCCAATGGCTGGCATCAGTCTTAAAGTTTGCGTCTCGTCTGCCACTTGTACTTCACAAGCTTACTTCAATCTTCAAGCCACCCAGACTTGGACCCCGGTTCATACAGCCACCAAACGCTTACCTCTGTGCTTCTGCACAGACAAGCTCTACTCCCTCCCTGGAGACAGTGTTCATGCTTCCCTCTCTGGGGATTGAAGGGCCTCAGCCCTCTTGCTTTTAAATATGCTGGATCTCCCGAGATCCAATCCTCTCTGGCTCCCCCATCACATCTGCCAGCAGACGGAGGTTGCTGCAAGCCGGGGCTTGCTGGCACTGGCAGGTTCACTCCCAGCCATGCTGGTCATGGCCACTGAAACTGGGCACGGACCCCAAGCTGGATCAGGCAGGGATCTGGCTGGCCTCAACAACCTGCTTGCCCCTGGTAAAGCGACTGATTCCCTGCTGTGTCCAGGTGAGTCTGCTGGTGGGGCAGGATTTCAGTGTGGCTCTGGGGTCAGGGAGCAGAGAGCCCAGTTGCATCTGGGGTCCTGCTTGTAATAGGGGCCAGGAGTTGGGTTGTTACAAGCTGCCTGGGAGATAGCTTGTAATGAAATAAAGATGAGATGGTATTGTTTTAGAGCTGCATCTGATTTCCAGTGCAGCATCTCAGTGGTGCACTGGCTACTTTGAAACAGTTGAAAATTATTTCATTACCTCCCTGGCCTGGCTATAAATAGGTTTTCTTCCAAAAAGGCATGACTTGTACAGGCTTGTACACCTGTCCTAGCACTTTCCTGTAATTGGATAGAAGAAGTCTGACTTTCTCTTGATTCCCCTGTGGTGGCTGGATTTGGAGAGCTGTTCTTTTAGCTCATTGAGCTTGTGCTTTATATTTTGGATCAGAGGGGAGTGATTTATTCCCAGTGCTGCCTGTGTGTCCTTTAGCTCAGTGGTTCTCAATTGGGGGTATGTGAGCAGGTTTCAGGGGGTTTGCCTGGCCTGGCCTCATGCAGGGAGGAGCCGCTTCTGCCCTCCAGGGCTGAGATGAGTCCTGAGGAAGGGGTGGGTCTGCCCTGCCTGGCCTCACAGCCTCCATCTTGCAGGCAGTGCTGCAGCTGGGCAGGTGAGGCTTTGCACTGCTGCTGCTCGGGTGAGTGGGGCCCCAGGGCTCCCCACCACCGAGCCCCACCTGTTGCACCCAGTGCCATGTGGGCAGCAGTGGGGAGCCGGGCAGTTGTTGTGGCACAGGTGGACTGTGGAGTTTTTATAGCATGCTGGGAAGGGAGGTGGGCACTCAGGAAGAAAAAGGTTGACAACTAGGAAGTCTTTATGGCCAGGTACAGACATCCAAAACGCTTGAGGTGGAACGAATCTAGTTGAGTGTTTTTCAGTAAGCAGCGTAGTTTAGATTGGCAATGAACACAACACACATTTGCCCTTTAGTGGGGTGACAAATTTTAGACCAGTTTCTGCCATTTTTAAACCAGTCTATGTGTGCCGAACTTCTATTCTGTTACAGGTATAAACCGGTTTCCTATCAGTTATCCTGGTAAAAATGTAATGTCTGTACCTGGCCGATATGCATGGGATACAGCCACAGGTTAGCACACATACAGTATGGAAAATCCAACATGAAGTGGACTTTCCTTTTACTTGGTCAAACGACGCAGCCAAAAACTTCCAAAGTTCTCCTGGCTGTGAGAACACCCTTGCATGCTTCCTGTATAAGGCTCTCTCCACATTTGCAATCATCCTAGTGTATGCCTGCCAATGGTTTGAATCTAGGGCCAGCAAGGGATAAAGATGAAAGTCAGATACTGTTTAGCTCAGTTGGAAAACTCTGGAGCAGAGAGCTTTTTGGATGGATGGTGGGAAAACAGTAAATGTTTGCTAAAAATAGCAGAGACTTTGCTAAAAAGAATAGCTAAATCTCAATCAGGAGAGTCGGTATTTAAGTCAAAAGGATAAAAAACATTAAATCTATTCAAGTAAAACAAGAGTATAAAGAGAGTTCATTTGTTCTCTTATAAAAACTCAGAATAACATAATATATTGAGACTTTTAGCATTGATCTTTGCTAACTGCCTCCTCTTTCTGGCTTTTTTTAACCACTTAGTGCAAGACCAATAAAGACAAAGAAGGGATCTGCAATTGTCTGCCTGATCTTTGGCTTTCTTATTCCTGTAAAATGAACCTGCTTCTTCTCATCTCTAATGGATTTTACTTATCCCTGACTGGTATTAATGTGGCTGCATGTAAAACCTTTATCTCATTAATTGCTTGTGTTGCCAGTATGTGTGGAACCAGCACTCTTGTTTTGGGAAATTCTCCTGTTTGTTTTAGGCATTAAATATTTACAGCTTCCATTTTTGTGCCTTGTTGTTTCAGACGGTGAGAGAAAAAGCTGGTTGAACAATTTGTCTTTTTTCTCTCTCTGCTCTCCTCTAGTTTCCTGCTTGCCCTCCAGCACTGACTGGTTCAGTGATTTTTTTTCTAAAGGGAATTCTTTTTTTTCTGCTCAGGACATGGCTTTTTGGTGGCTTTGGGATAAGAATTTTTCAGCATGTGAGTTTCATCTTATGCAGATCTTTGGAGTTAGATTAACAAAAACAACAACTAAGTTGTATGGCTTTGTAGCTAGTCTCCTCCCCACTGGCCCCCACCCGTCATGAGTTTCTGTCTATCATACGACAATAGTGAGATCTGTTTTAGATTCATTTTTGCCTTTCCTCACCACATGGTTTGGGTAGCTGCTCTGGTGCCACAAGACTGCATTGCTAGGAATAATGGCTTCTCCAAAGAGGTGAATAGAACTACTGTACCAGACTATCTGCACATCCCGTTGGGAATTAAGACAAAATGTTTATTTTTATACAGCTGTATACTTGCAGTCTAGAATGGCTTTTATTTCAAATCAAGGAAACCATCATCAAGAAAGAAAATGAGACCATGATGTGGATCTCTGTCAGGCTGTCTGTCTGCTTTGTAATGGAATTTAGCAACTCTGAGAACAAACCTGTTCATGTCCCAGCACATCCATGATAGATTCTCAGATACACGAAAGGAATGCATTTGCTCTTACAGAGATATCAGTTGTAACTACATAGTGAATGCTGAGTCTCATTTTGCCCTTAACGCAGAGTTTCAGCCTCTCTGATGTACAAAGAATGCGTCATATCATTCATGCTGCAGGGGTTTAGGTTGTAGCCGTGTTGGTCTAAGGATATATATTTTCATTCCATCCAGGAAGAGCACACACCAACTGCTGCAGCTTCCTTAGCCTGACAAAGGTTTTTTGAAACTGAAAGCTTGCTTAATAACTATTCTCCAACCATTTGGGTTGGTCTAATAAAAGATATCAAATTCACCCAAGGAACCTTGTCTGCTCATATCATTCATGAAATTACAGTCCTTACTTTCAGAGCAGGATGAATTTTTCTGAGAATTTGAGTGGGCCTTTAAAGAAATTTAGCTTTTCTTCTTTGTCCCAGATTATTTTACTAACAGAATAACATAGACTCAAACATCCTATATAGCTAAAATTATTTTTTTATTTTGTGCATAGGGTTTATCTGTAGAAATTAGCTTGGAATGAAACTATATTATAGCGACTGTTGTAGCTGATTGTTATGACTCTCATAGGCTACAGTTCTAACTAATTTGTGATCATAAATACTCAAAGCACCATAATCATGCATGTAGTTATTGTGTAATATCACTTAAGGGCCGAGCTAAGGTTATTTGGTGTCTTAATTGTGCACTTTAAAACCTTACTGGATTTACTTTTCATTTAAGCATAGCCTTGGTTTTAAGATAAGTACGACATCTCTTACTTTTTTAAAGTATTAAGTTAGTGATATGAACCTTTGGGCTAAAATAAATCTTAATATTTTTTTTTGTCTGGGAATAAATCAGTCTGCATTTGCTGAAATGTCCTATTGACTTGAAGGGACAGCCATGCTTTCCAGAAGGAGGATCTTAGACCAGTGAAGGAAACAGCAGAAAAAATATCTGCCGGACATACATTTTTGTTTTGCTTCAGGTTTTTGTTTCAGCATTTGGATTTTGGATGAAATGGACAGACCATGTACTCTGGGCTCTGGAGTCAGGAGCATTTACTTTTAAGTCAAGAATACTGTTGTCAATTTCTACCTATTTTCTCCTTCTTCAGAGTATTGTCATTGTGGATATTCATCTTATAGCATAATCCTCCTGATATAAAGAAATGTTTTTTTCTACCAGAGGGATTTGTCCCAATTATAGCCATTGGTTTTCAGCCAGCAGACTCCCTGTACTAGCACCATCTCTTCAGGAGACGTGCCAGGTCACAGTTTACTTTAATGGATCTAAATTGGTTTGGAAATAGATTAAACTGTACTGGTACAAATTGTGGCTTACATGGTGACCACTAGCATTTTGTATTAGTGTGGCTTTGTTGGTAGTTGGCTAGTGATGGCTGAAATTGGGCAAATCCCCATATAGATGAGACCATATCTCCAAGTGTTTGGAGAAGAGATGCTGGAAGGAGAAAATAGGCAAAATTCCAGAAATGTGGAGAAATAGATGGTGGTCTACATTTTCACTATTCTAGGATCCACAAATGAAGGGTGGATGAAGCAGCTGAGATAAGCATTCATTCTAATCACTACCCAAATCTAGGAGCAAAGAATTTTTGGAACTTTGTAAATTTAGGCTTAATTATGTATTCAAAGTGCAGAAAAATGAATGTATGCTTATGGATTCTGTCTGAGAGCAGAGGTGGAAGTACTCAACTGCCACAAAGAGGATCTTTCTCTTGGTACCTTAAGCATGACCAAGAGCACGAAATGCCAGAAAGCTGACAAAGGAGTTTTTATGATATTCCCAAACTAACTCTGCAGACAAAATTGTTTATTTAAGTTGAAGTCAAGAGACAGAAGGTATTGGGGGGAAGGGTGGGGCTGGGGTTAGCATGAAATGCCCTGGGCTAGGTACAGACATTCAGGGTGCAGACAGAAGAGCAGGTCCCTGTTGCAACTCATAGCACTTTGCAGGAAGTGCTATGAGTTGCAAAGTGCTATGAGCGATGCTCCGGACCCAACAGAAGTTTGCTGTTGAGCCTGGGAGTTGGGGATTCTAGTTGGTTGCTGCCAGTCTGCCGCTTGGTCTCTGTAGCTATGCTTTCAACTCCCAGCCCAGATGCTGTTTTCAGAATAGGAGGGGGGAATGGAAGCAGAGGAAGCTCATTCTTGGAGTTAGCCAGCTGGTGCTGGAGGGTGGGGTGGGTGATTTGGAGTGTCCCCCCCTGTCCCCTCTTCCCCCCCCCCCACACACTTTGGGAGGCTGCAATCCACATGCCCTACCCTCCAGTGCCAGCTGAAAAAACCCCAGACTGAACTCTGCTCCCTTTCCCCATTCTAATCTGAAAACGGAGACAGGCTGGGAGCTCTGCAGACACGAGTTACGGAATGTGTTTCATTTTGGAGTGTGTTCATCTGAACCCTCATTCAATAAGGGTTTAGATTTCTGTGAGATTGGGCCCTTTTAAAACAGTCTGCAGCCATGCACTTCTGTTTGCTCACAGATGT
This sequence comes from Alligator sinensis, assembly GCF_000455745.1. Taxonomy (NCBI): domain Eukaryota; kingdom Metazoa; phylum Chordata; order Crocodylia; family Alligatoridae; genus Alligator; species Alligator sinensis. The sequence goes on from NW_005842530.1 coordinate 587,791, forward strand.
AGAGCATTTTCTGGGGCCAGATCAGGTAAAAATTGTCACTTCTGTCTGTGCCCTCAAAAAGCCCAAGATGGAAGTGATCTAAGTTAAACGGTTTTCTGTAAGCGACATAGTTTAGATTGGTAGCAAACAGAACACGCATTTGCCCTTTGAGGGGTACAAATCTTAAACTGGGTTCTGCCATTTTTAAACCAGTCCGGTTGTGCCGAACTTCTGTTCCATTACAGGTATAGACCGGTTCCTGATCATTTACATCAGTAGAAGTGTGACCTGAGTATCTGGTCCTGGAGAGCTTAGGCATGTTAAGCAGATGTAATTTACATGGTGCAGAGTGTAAGTGGAGGAAAAGTGACAGGAAAGATAGCATACATCATCTGGGCTTTTCATGGCTCTTTGGCGTATGGGTTAAACAAGGCCTGAGCTTGATATCCCTGCCTTCTTTAGGCAGCCTCTAGCTTTTTTGTCAGTTCTTCTTGCTTGTTGCTGCTGTTGCAGGAGAGGGCACCATTGAACAGACTTGGGCTGTATCCGTACTGGTTCATGGTGGAGGCAGGGCTCACAGAGTCAGTATCCTAAGCCAGTCTAATGCCAGTGGGGGCCATGAAGCCAGCTTGAATTTCATCAGACCCACTTACTGACACACTGCTCTCTTCACCTTAAACATCCCCTCTCAGATTGGCTTCTGAGCTTTAGGGTGTATGTGCTTGTGGTGTTCAGTTATCACTCAGAGCTCAAAGCCCTTACCAGAGGTATGTGTGTCCAGTTCAGTCTTGGAAATTTGAAGGCAAAAACTGCTAGAATCACTGAACATCTTGTGCTTTGCTGTGACTGCTAAAAATATAAAACTTTTTGATATGCTTAGCAAACTATCCTTGAAGATTTATGGTGTGGATAGTTTTAGGATGACATAAAAGCACCCCCCCACCACACAACAGTCCCCGCAGCATTAACTGGGAGAGAGTTTTTTACTTTTCTCTCACTTGATTTTCTGGCTCGACATAAAAGCACCCCCCCCACCACACAACAGTACCCACAGCATTAACTGGGAGAGAGTTTTTTACTTTTCTCTCACTTGATTTTCTGGCTCGCAGGAACTAGCTAACTTTAGGACCCGGTGGGGGAAGACTTCATCAGATGTTGGCAAATGCTGGTCATGTTGTGTGTCTATTTATAGTAGGTGCGTGTCTAACCACCTTGTAGTTCTTTTCTTAGCATCGGCTGGAGGAGCACAGCTATCAATTATCCATGAAGCTAATGATAATACAAGGAAAGCTATGTAAGGCAGGTGCTCAGAGGAGAGAGGGGGCAATGGAAATGGGGGACAGAGAGAGGGATGGGGTTTAGAGCTTTGGAAAAAAAAAGACTGCCTCACTCAGCGTGGAAAGCTCTCAATCACTTACTGCTGATGATAATTATTAACAACAGTCTCCTGCACAATGTCACTGTGACTGTCTTCAGCAGTACCTCTCTTCCAACTGCTTCTTATCTCCTGGATTTGCTTTTGTTATTTAGACAATCCTAGTCTATGGTTTTTCCCGCTTTGGGCTTTAAAACAAAGTTTCACTCCGGGGCTTCTCTGCTCCTTTTTTTTTCCCAGCCCCATTCTGTTGTTTTTGTGGGTAAAATTAAGTTCTGAATTCTCTCTCAGGACTCAGACTCCTCTACACCCTTAAAGAAAAGCACAGTTTTTCTTGCAAATTAAGTAGCAAATTTGCTTTTGCTTCTCCCCTCTCCTATTCTCTCCAAGAGGCAAGAGCTTGTGTATAAGGGATTTTAGGAAAGTGAAGAAAATAAAAGGGGCATCAGAAATTCTCATCCTTGTCAAGGACAAAACTGGTGGTCAGATGGATGTGTCAGCCTTTTGTTTCATTTGTTTGTTGTTTCCTCCTGTTTAAATGGTGGCAAGTGGGGCGCAGCCTGAACTCTGCTCTTGACAGCAGCTCAGGTTCTGACACCATCTGCTAGTTAATCCACTTCCAAGGAAGAGCCTGACGTGTACACATGTGTATACATATGCGCTTGCCATATAACCATACATCATTTCAACGGGCTTGCTCCATGCTGATCAGCTTGCAAGCACCATTTCTTTTAAAAGATTGGCTTTTTCTTTGCACCCTTGTTTAGATCTCTCCAGTTCAGTTTGCTTTATGTCGATGGCAAGTAAGGGAAGGAGTTGATAAGGAAAATTGGAGAGGATTTCCCTGAAGACTGTACTCTTACCTGCTTTCCATAAAGTCTGTAGGCACTGGATTTTCAGGTTTGGGCTTTTCCTGGAAGCTATGAATGTGGGGTGGATGGATTTCTTTTGCAAAAGCAGCAAGAAGCAGAGCAGGTATACATTGTCCATGGCAGACTCCTTGGATAGCTGGTAAGTGTGCATTTGCAGGACCTGCTGTCTCTTGGGTTTGTTAGTGACATGTGGCTGGTCTTGCTTGCCTGCTGTCCGCTGCATTTAAGGTATACCAAACTCTTTCCTTCCCCTCCTTGTAATAACCTGCTGGTTCCATTAAGACCTTCAGGTCTAATGATCGTATACAAGACTGTTTTGTACCTGCTGAAGACTTTAGACATGTTTTCTTGATTTGTGCAGGGCCACATTAACTTACAGCATTACTGTGTGTATACAAAATACTGTAGAAACTGACTTGGAAATTCTGGGGCAGAAGAATGTGGGGACTGAATACACATTTTGAAATATTAGTTGTTTGCTTTATTACCTCTAGACACTGGTAATTATGCAAGGTTTCTGGTGTGTGCTAATGAACTCCTTTTCTGAGAAACTTAAATTCTTCCTTCCCCTTCCCCACAACCCCCAAAGTTTCCATCAGATTTAGGGGATTCCTTCCATTCCCTTTCCTAGCTTAAATTCTCTTTTTGTCCCTGCTAACATTAGTTATTGATGCCTAGTTCTGGTCTCTAGTCTCACAGATGAGGAACGAGTGGTACCCCCTTCAGAGCAAAACACTCTCATTTGAAGATCCTGATTTTGCAGTGTCCCTGTGCTTGCCAGCTGAGTGGCAAAGCATCTGAACTGCCTGCTTGTCATTGCTGGGTATTAAAGGCAAATTTAATCCTGGTTTCTATCACCCCAATTAAGGGCATGATATAAAGATCATCGAAGTTAATAGGAAGACTTTCTTTGACTTCAGCAGGCTTTGGATCAGGCCCTTGTTGCAGCTTTTATCAGTCTCTGTGAAGTGCTGTATTGCTTTGGGTATGGATTTTTTGCTTCATCAGCATTTGCAGAGCTTCTCTCTAATCCTTTAAGATCACACGAATGCCATTAAATTATTTGCTCATCACAGCCACTACAATTTCAGTGTTTTGCTGAAGGAAAACCAGAAAAGACCAGATAATTCAGTAGCACTTTGGTTCATCAACTGTACTGTAAACAAAAATTGTTAAGGTCTTATCTTGCACAATATTTATTAATTAGATTGGCAGAGAAATTTTGTCCCATTTGCTGTGAAAGGGTTCTTGTAGACCTAGCTAGTTAATCAACAATCAGTGCATTTTTCTTCTACTTTTAGGAGAAAATAGCTGTTCTTGGTTCTCCCTTTAGTTGCTCACAGGGGTGTTCAAACAAGGGTTTATATTCATATTATATTGACCTGTACAAATGAGACCTGACAGTCCTTCCCCTTTCTGCCATTGAAAATGGCTTTCATCTGTTACCTCAAAAGTGGGGCAGGGGCCTGCGCTAGGGAGTAAAGATTGATTCTATGAAGATATAATATTTCAGACAATAATCAATTAAAGGATTTTACTTACAGCTCTGAGGTTGGTTCAGACATTCAAAAAGCCTGAGGTAGAATCGATCTAAATTATGTGGTTTTCTGTAAGTCGTGTAGTTTAGTTTGGTAGTCAACAAAACACACATTTGCCCTTTGAGGGGAAGCGAGGTGGGGAGGAGGGGGAGCACATATCTTAGATTGGGTTCTACTATTTTTAAACCCATCTTGTGTGTGCTGAACTTCTGTTCAGTTATGGGTACAGACTTGTTTCCAATCATTTACATTGGTAAAAGTATAAGTTCTGTACCTGGCTTAAGTTTCTAACTGCTTGCTAACTCAAATAGCTTTTCAAAAGAAACTTCCAAACTAAAGGTTATTTATTGGAACCAGATCTCCAGAAGAAGATGAATTAGCAGAACTGAGAGACACTCTTAAGTTTGCATGCAATCTTGCATGCAAAAAATTGGTTATTTCATTCTAAGAATTTTGTCCTTCAAATTATGCACTTGTGCACATGGCTATTTTTCTGACACAAAAAGTAGGGAAATTTGACTTTTGAAGCCAGCTTCTGTTCAGGAACAGATTCATTTTCAATTGAATGTCATTTGGATCTCCTGTTAGTGCACAACAATCAGAAATCTCTTAGATTTCTAATAATTTTAACTATCTGTTGTGACTATCTTTCATGCTATTAGTAAGTAGTACTGATATGTGAAGAGTTATATAGCCCTTCTTTCACTTCCAAGAATCCTTCTAGGACTTGGAACAAACCTTTGGGGGGATAAGCTTGTTCACTAATGTTTTTTATTGTTCATTTTTCTGTCTCTCCTCCTGTCTCTTTACTGCTCTGTTTCTTAGCATTTGTACTTTGTTAGTCACTGGAGTCCTTTGCAGCCTTCTCTTGGGGTTTTGGCAGAGAGAGGCAGGGGAAGAACAAAACTACCACAACACTGGCTATTCCCATTGAACTCCCGGCCAAAGAGAAATTACTGGAAATCTTGCAAGAACGCTTGTACTTGTGAGAGCTCCAGACGCCTCTTGCAGACTCTAGAGGTTTGGGCAATTCAGATAAGCTTCTAAAAAGCATAGATGTGTTTATCTGAACCAAATCCAAATATCTCTAGCCTCAGTAATTAGGAGTGTGTTTTTATGTGCATGACGGAGCAATACTGTTCAAATACATTCTCCAAAAAGTTGCTGCAATTAGCTCTTCAACTCCATCAAAAAACAAAACCCCTGCAAAAAGGAGAGATACATACTGGACTAATTGTATAGCTGTATTGCATGAAATTGTTCAAGAAAAGAGTTGGTGTTAGGTGTCTATTTTTACTGTGGCCTGCCACTCATTTTTAGGTTAATTCTGAGTAACATGCCCATGTCAAAGGCTAGGTACAGGCATTACACCTATTACACTTTAAGCACGCAGAAAGCGCTCTAAAACCGTAACTGAACAGACGTTCATAGCTCTTAGATCACTTTAAAAAGGGCAGTTACACCCTAAGTTAACCCTCGATGGATGTGTGATATTAGACTAAAACACCTTTTGTTAGAATGCTTTTTTTAAACATCCGTGCCACACCCACCATGAGTTAAGCTAGGTCACATTCTGCTGCCATCCCAGGTGGCATAGCATAAGCTACGCTCTAGATTTGGGCAGAGCTCGTTTGCTCTGCCCAAGTGCTGGGACAGCTCCGCTGCCTCTGATCCTAGTGCTGCCTCCTTCCTCTGGCCAGCTGTGAGCTACAGCCTAGTTTGGGGGGCAGAAGGGGTCTGTCTCCTCACAGCAGCCCTGGCCCTGGGGCACACCACTGCCTGGCTGGCAGGCCTGTGGGAGACTGGGGTCTGGGTCTGTATCCCCACAGCAGCCACGACCCCACAGTGTGCTGTTACTTGGCTGGGGGGGCTGCAGGGAAAGGGGTCTGGTGTATTTCCTCCCTCCAGCCAGTGCTGACAGTCCCAGTGAGTGGGAGAGGGTGGATCTGGGGAGAGGGGCCACTTCAGCAGCCTCCTGGGAGGCATGTGGGAATGCCCCCGGTAGCCACTGCCTGAATGTCCGTTCAGTTTGCTTATGCTGTAACTTACAGCGCTTTTAGTAAAGCGCAATAGAATGCTTCTGCCAGGAGCTTTTTGAACGTCTGTACTTAGCCAAGATTTACAAATTTGTGAATTGTTTAAATCCACCTGACTTTAGTTTTGAGGGAAATTAATATTCATAGCTCCGTTTGACTTAATAGCTGAAAATCAGGCTACTTATGTAAGTGCATACTTTTCATATATAAGTAGTAATTTGGGGTATCCAGTAGAGGGATGTAATTTTAATAATCCATGTTTAAAATTTTGGGATTTAGGAAATACCTGCCTCAGTTTCCTCATCTGTAAAATGCATATAATAGAATTGTGATCAACAATTCATATAGTGGCTGTTAGGCTTGATGCTTGTAAAATAATTGGAGTTCTAGTGATCAAAGGCATGATCGAAGAGCAAATTATTATTAAGTGTACTTTAGAAGTAATTACTAGCATAGCATGTATATGACCTACAAATGGGGCTCCTATTTGTTGCAAGTTTGATGATGATGATGATTATTATTGTATAATTTCCTTATGATGAGATACAGTTGTGTTTAGCTGTTAATCCCCTGAAACACAAATGCATGAAACTGTTATTTGTAATGAGAGACACAATGGCAAACTGTGGAGGAGGAAGTTGGAACTGTTATGGCATTTGTTTCTTTAATATGTGAAAAAGTTTTGTATAATTTTGCTTTCACAGTTTATCATTTCTGATAGCAGTAGTTGAGAGCGAGGCTCAGAAACATAACCACAGATCTAAATGCCTTTTTGGCTGGGAATGATAGTGCAGGTTACTAACATTTAGGCATAAAATTTAAGTGCAAGGCTGATGTGGAATTACTTGCAAACAAAACCAAGAATAGTTCCTTATTCTGTGTTGTTTACTCACTTGTATTTGGACAAAATGCTATTTTAGACTTGTATGTGTTTTATATAAAGCAACTTGAGAACCTCAAGAGCGGTAAATCACCTAGACCGGATGATACACATCTAAGGTTACTGTGGAGAATAAAGTGTGAAATAGCTGAGGTACTATTGAGGACATGTGATACATCCTGAAAAACCAGCAGCTGTTCCTGACAATTGGAAAGTCACTAATGTGGTGTCTGTCTCCAAAAGGGAATTACAGGATCCCGGAAATCATAAGACAGGCAAAGTTCCCTTTAGCTGTAGGTTTGAGCAAGAGTCTCAGGGTACAAACATTTGGCTAGATGTAAACTGAGAGTCAGATTGGCACAGTTTCTGAAAGATAATCTATCACCTGTTAAACATTGCAATGAGGAAAAGTGTGTGTGTGTGTATGTACTTATTTGTCCTCTCTCTCTCTTGTGTGTGCGTGCACACACAAACATGATCATCACATAGTAGATTGAATTTACTTGGCTTTCAAAAACTTTTCGTAAATTGATTACAAAAAATGAATAATACTGGAATATGTATCCAAAATCTTGAGATAGACTAGAATTGATTAAGCAAAAGGAAAGAATTATAATCAGTGTCTTCTGCTTCAGAGAGAAAGTATTTGTTCTGTGATCAGTGACTGGTATGAGTACTCAGAAGCAATGAGAGATGAAATTGGACACAGAAACAGTGAAATCAGAAATTAAATGGTCTTGATCAGGGGATGACTCATAGTTTCATAGTTGGCAGGGTCAGAAGGGACCTGAGCAGATCATCAATTCCAACCCCCTGCCATGGCAGGAAAAAGTACTGGGGTCAAGCGACCCCAGATAGGTGTTCATCTAACCTCCTCTTAAAGTCCGCCAGGGTAGGAGCCAGCACCACTTTGCTTGGAAGTTGGTTTTAGATCCTAGCCGCCCTGACAGTGAAGTAGTGCCTCCTGATGTCTAGTCTGAATCTACCCTCTGCCAGCTTGTGACCCCAGCAGTTTCTCTGCCAGCAGTTTCTAGTCACTCCTGCAGCAGTTTCTAGTCACTCCTGGTAGTGCTCGGGAGAACAGGGACTCCCCCAATGCCTGCTGGTCCCCTCTGACTAGTTTGTAACAGACCACTAGATCCCCCCTCAGCCTTCTCTTGTGGAGGCTGAACAGGTTCAGGTCCCTTAGCCTCTCCTCATAGGGCCTGCCCTGCTGCCCCCTGATCATGCGGGTGGCCCTCCTCTTAATCCTCTCCATGCTGTCCACATCCCTCCTGAAGTGTGGCAGCCAGAACTGGATGCAGTACTCCAACTGCGGCCTGACCAGTGTCGCATGGGGGGGAGGATCACCTCCTTGGACCTGCTTGAGATGCATCTTTGGATGCATGACAAGGTGTGGTTGGCCTTCCTGACTGCATCCCCACACTGTCGGCCCATGTTCATTTTGGCATCAATAATGACTCCAAGATCCTTTTCTGCCTCTGCACTGACAAGAAGGGAGTTCCTGAGCCTGTAGGTATGCTGCTGGTTCTTCCTCCCCAGGTGCAGTACCCTGCACTTGTCAGTGTTGAAACCCATCCTGTTCTCATCTGCCCACCCCTGTAACCTGTCTAGGTCCAATTGCAGCCTATTCCTCCCTTCTAGCGTGCCCACATCCCCCACATCTTAGTGCCATCAGCAAATTTGAACAGGGTGCTTTTTACCCCCTCGTCCAAGTCACTGTTGAAGATGTTGAACAGCGCGGGTCCGAGGACCGAGCCCTGGGGCACCCCACTGCCCACATTCCTCCAGGTTGAAAATGACTTGTCCACCACCACTCTCTGGGTGCGGCCCTCCAGCCAGCTAGCATCCCATTTGACTGTGTAGGTGTTGACACCACAGTCCCCTAGTTTTTTTAAAGAGAATGGGGTGAGAGACAGTGTCAAAGGCCTTCCTGAAGTCCAGAAAAACTACGTCCACTGCTACCCCTGCATCTAAGGATTTTGTGACCTGGTCATAGAAGGCCACCAGATTGGTCTGACAGGACCTGCCTCTCTCTGGCACCACACCAGAGCACCACGAGCGCTCATAAAGCTGTGCCAGGGGTCCTGCAATGACCTCTGCTAATTCCCTCAGCACTCTGGGGTGGAGGTTGTCAGGACCAGCTGATTTAAACACATCCACTCCCTCCAGAAGTTCTCTGACTAGATCCTCACTGATGCTAGGTCTGGGTGCGCCTCCCCTGGGGCCTGAGGGGGGCCTGGCGGATGGGCTGATCTGGTCCCTGCTCAGGAAAATGGAGGCAAAGAAATCGTTAAATAGGTTAGCCCTTGTCATCTGGTGCGACAACCAGATTTCCTAGTGTGTCTTGCAGAGGCCCCACGTTACCTGGTACCTACTTTTTGCCCCCTCTGTATTTAAAAAAGGACTTCTTGTTGTCCTTGATCTAGGTAGCTAGTCCCAGTTCCATCTCCGCCTTGGCCTTCCTGACCACCTCCCTGGTGACGGCCCCTCCCTTCCATTGGGTGTACGCCTCCCTTTTAGCTAGGAGACATTCCCGTATGCTTTTGGTGAGCCATGGGGGCTTTTGTGCCCTCCTGCCCCCTTTGATCCTTGTTGGGATTACCTCCCTTTGGGCATGGAGGATTGTCTCCTTAAGGAACAACCACTCTTCTTGGACACCTGACTCCCCTCCCCTCCGGGACCTCAGTACTTCCCCAACTATACTTCTTACCTCATTGAAATCCGCTCTCCTGAAGTCCAGGGCTGCTGCCTTGCCGCAGGCTTTTGCCACCTTGCACTGGATGGTGAATTCCAGCAGCTGATGATCGCTGTTGCCCAGGTGGTCGAGCACCCGCAGCCCCCTCACGAGGTCGTTGCTTGTGGCCAGGACCAGATCCAACAAGGATCCCCTGGTGGGGCTGTGCACCTCCTGGGTTAGATGGAGGTCCTATATCTCAGCTAGGAACCTACGTGAGCGGTCAGACCTGGCTGACTGCTCTTCCCAGCAGATGTCTGGAAAGTTCAGGTCACCCATGATGACCACATCTTTCGACCTAACTACCTGGTGGTATCTGTTATGGTTATCTGTCAATCTCCAGGGAGGGGCAGGACTTTCAGGGCCCCTTAGCCAATCAGAGATGTGTGTGGGGGGGGCGGGCTGCCATACTCTGCCATGAAAATTCCCCCTCCCCTGTGCATCAGGACACCAGGGCTTCCTGCCCTTTTCGGTTTCTGCAGTGCTCTTTTTGGGGTTTTTTACCCTGCTTGTTGCTGATTTTGCACCTTTTTGTGGTCCACAGGCTTTTTCATGGAGACCAACCAAATTTACCGTTTCCTTAAAAACTGCAGATCAGTAGGTCTCTAGGGATAACTGTTTGTATTGAATTTTCCTTGTTTCTTTTCTTTCAATACTGCAAGATACATTTGAAATCTGCAATTTCAACAAACATTTGCAACACCAGAATCAAGTCAAGTCAATTCTGTTCCAAGGTTGCTGTGACTGTTGGGGTACCTAAGGGCTAGGGACAGAAGTTACACATAACTTGTGTAAGTGATTAGAAACAGGCTTTAACATGTAACACAACCAAGTTCAGTGCACACAAACCAGTTTCATAATGGCTGAAACTAGTTTAAGATAAACCTGGTTGAATGTAGTATCAGCCTTAACTGATTGAGATCAAATTGGTTTATGGAACTAATGTCCCAGACCCTTCCTGGCTTAAGTTAGATCACAGTCCCCCAGCATCCCAGCATGCTCTGCAGCCCTGGGCTGGGCTGGGCTGTCTGCTCCAGAGAGCGGGGCTGGCCCTGCCCCTCTGCTGTCTAGCCAGAGCAGGGGTGGGGGTATGGCCAGTTGCCGGCCCAGCATGTCCTATGAGGTGAGGAGGACAGGGAGGGGGTTTATTCCTTCCTCCCATGGGGGATTGCAGCTGGGGTCTTCCAGCCCCAGCTGCTGCCTCTGCTGCTTGCCCCGCCAGGCAGACCTTGGCTGGGCCCCTTGCGGGGAGAGGGAAGGGAGGGGCCCCTCCCTGCTCCCTTTGCCTCAGGGAGCCATGCTGGCCAGTGTCTGTCCACGCCCCCACCCCTGCTGCTGGAGCAGCAAGCGGGGAGGGACCCTGACAGGGGCAGCAACCCCTGTCATGGTGTCCTGGGGAGCACAAGCCTTCTCCTGGTGGGGGGCTGCGCCGCGGACAGCAGCAGGGTGGGTAGAGCTGCTGCAGTCTGTGCAGGGTGGGTGGCAGTGGTGCAGGGGAGCCCCTGGGGGGGCTATGGCCACCCCAAAATTCAGCTTAGACCCTGTAGCCACCCCTCCGAGTCCTGCCTCATGGCCCCCTGAGGTGGAGGGGACAGAGATAGTGTGGCAGACCCTGGGGGCGAGCGGTGGAGATGGCGGCTGGGGCTGGCAGACCCCATTCACCTCAGAGGTCTATGCCGGGTGGGCGTCTGGCCATGCCCCTGCTCCTGGAGCAGTGAGGGGGGAGGGACCCTGACAGGGGCTGCTGTGCCCTGGGCAGGCAGAGCCCAGTTGGGGTCTTGGGGGAAGAGGTAAGAGAGGGGGGATAAACCCCCTCCCTGCCCCCTTCACCTTAGGAGGCCATGCCAGGCTGGTGTCTGACTGGGGGCCAGGGTCTGGCCATGCTCCTTTCCCCACCTCCTCCCAAAAACCTGGTAAGGGCTGCTCCCCCTCCCCTCTCCAGGCACACCCCAGCTGGGGTCCCTGTAGGCCAGGGTGGGGATTTAAGCCCCTCCCCAATCATACTTAGGCCTAACGGGGCCTGGCCATGCACCCTATCTTAGCTCAGCTTCCCTCAGCCACTGCAGAAGGAAAGGGAGCCATGCTGTAGTGCCCTCCAGCTTCTGGCCAGAGCCACTGCTAGCATGTGCCTGCATTTCCAGAATCAAAAGTGAATGTCTATTCACTTGCTTGCCAGTTCAATCTACTTGGGTTAGACTAACCTGCAAAGATTGAATAAATTCAGGCTCAGGCTTTTTGAATGTCTGTACTTAGCCTAGATGCTGTAACAACCCTCCTCCACTTTGCCCTTTGTTTGGTTAGTTTTGTGCACTCTGTCATTTGAAGCCCCATCCGGTCTTTAATATTGGTTCCCTGGCTCTTCTTGGATCTACCACTTTTTCTCTTTCCTTCTACGGCACCCTGCATTATGAGAAAGGTGTCCCGTCTTCTCTTGATGTATCCAAACCATTACAGCTTCCTTTCACGCAAAACCTCCAATAATGATTCATAGGTTACAATTTCTTGATTTATTTGCTGTTTAACAGATTCATTGGTTTGGTGCTCGATGTATGAGACAATCTCCTAAAGCAGCACATTTCAAATGCCTCAGTTCTGTTCTCTGACTTATTAAGTCACCTTGCCTCACAGCCAAAAAGCATCATAGAGAAGACCACGGCATGCAGCAGATGTAACTTTACCTTCAGTATAATATTGCTGCTTGTCCAGATTTTCCTTTAGCTTTGTTAGTTGGCTGGTGGCAATGCTTATTCTCATCTTGATTTCCTTTTCAGGTGTTAAGTCTTCTGTGATGGTGGCTCTCAGATACTTAAAATTTGTTACTCTTTCTAATTTGTCATTACCGATCTTCACATCAACATTGCTGCTGGTGATCTTGGAGGTTGTCATCACTTTGTTTTTCTCAGCACTTCTTTCCATTCTGTAGTTCTTTGCAGTTTTGTCTAACATTTCTCTAAATTCCTGAAGCTCTTCAGGTGTCCCTACTATCAAATCAATGTCATCAGCAAAGTGCAGGTTGTTGATTTTCTGTACTCCAACTGATACAGTTCCTGTGAAATTTTCTAAGGCAGGGGTTCTCAAACTTTGTGATACTGCAACCTTGAGTACTGGATGGCAGCAGTGGGGGATGGGAAGCTTGCACGCGGCAGCCGCCACTGCCATCCACCACTCTGCGCCGCCGCTGCACACCGCTTCCCCACACCACTTTGCGTACCCCCTAGCAAATTTGTGGCCCTCTTTTAAGTTGCTCACGACCCCCCGGGGGGTCACAACCCACAGTTTGAGAACACCTGCTCTAAGGTGTGTGACATGACTTGTTTGAGGAAGAGGTTGAAAAGGTATAGCGAGAGCAGGCAACCTTGGTGCACTCCTTTTGAAGTCACAGGCCATTTGACAATGTTGTTGATCCACACTCCACCACTTGCAGTGCTGTAAAGTTCTCCTGTTGATGTGCCACATCCTATCAAAAGCTTTCTTGAAGTCCGTGAAGTTATGATGAAGTTCTTTTTGGTGATCATGGTACTTTTCACACAGTACTTGGATGTTGGTTTGCTCAGTGGTACTTCTCCCTGTTCTGAATCCAGCTTGTTCTTCCACCAGCATGGTTTCTACTTGAAGCTTGAGTCTGTTCAGTATTATTTTTAGAAGTACTTTACTTGGATGGCTGATCAAACTGATGGTGCAGTAGTTTGTGCATGGTGGAGATTCCCCTTTTTAGGAAGAGGAATGACGACTGACTTTGTCCACTGGGTTGACCAGGTTTTCTCCCTCCATATCATATTGCAAATTTTGTGAAGCATACTTGTTATGTTGTCACCTGTCTTTAAGAGTTTTGCAGGTATGTTGCTTGCTCCAGGTACTTTCCCATTCTTCAGGCTTCTAATGGCTGCTTCTGCTTCTCTTGAGATGCCTGGGTCTTCCTCTTCAGTGCTTCCAGGTCCCCCTTTCTCTAGTTGGTCAAGTACTTCAGGGCCCATTTGGATGTTGTAGAGGTCCTTTGCATACTCTGCCCAGCTCCTGTGTATTGCGTTGTTTTCAGTAAGCAATTTTCCATTCTTGTCTTCTACTGCCATTGATTTTGCTTGGTGTGTTTTCGGTTATCTTCTTCAGGCTCTTAAATGTTTTCTTGCTGCTGTCGTTCTCAAAGCCACTTTGTATTTCTTCATATTTGCTTAGAATCCAGTCTTCTTTCTCTTTTATTCTTTAATTTCTTACATTCCTGTTTGAATATAAGCAAACAGGAAACAGGAACACCAGAATATTCTGAAAAAAACGGATACTGCCAGAACACATCCTTTTAAATAATCCAAATGAATACATTTGTTTTCTAATATTTGCATGCCTCAGTGGCATTTAGTTGGCATCTTAATTGTCAGTCTAACCAGAGGGTTCAAGAACTCAGTAGACAATGGACAACAGATACACTTCAGTTTTAAGAGGTGATCCCTTCACATTAGGGTAAAGATATTTTGGTAGGATTCTGTGGAGACGTTGCATTGCTGCTGCCTATGCCATTCTCTATTCTATGCAGAGAAAGGTGTCTTGACTAGGACTGTCAGCCTGGTGGTTTTCAGCTATGTTAAATTCTTATTTAAGAAAAAGAAACTTTTTCATTAAAAACTTTTGTGGATTTTGAAAATCTCCAGATAGATTTCAGTCCATCGGGCACTATGTAACATGATGGCACTTGAAATGTAACTTGTCTAAATGCAGATTAATTCACACTGGCAAAAATGGTCTAACATTTTCACATACAATGATATATTGTGAAGCTGTGGGATTCTCTAAGGAATAAGAGTCACTGTGGATAACTCAGTGAAGATGTCTGCACAGTGTGGTGTAGCAGTTGAAAGATGGGTACTTCAGTACAGTACAAATGGGGCAGAGGAAACAATAATGTAGAAAAAAAGAGAGGAACATTTGTGTGACATCTTTGACTTGACATTTGTATTCCTTCATATCCTCAATGATTAGTTAGAAATCGGTCATTCCTGTAATGTATTTTCAATGTATTTTACTTTAAAATAGTGGATGAAGGATCAACTTTCAAAGAAAAATATTGTTAGTGATGGACCAAAAGCAATGAGCAGGTCAAAGACCCTTGCCTGCCTTCTAATAGATGCCCAGCCTGTGCCTGTCTTGAATGAACCTATTCAGTTTCCATCAAGTACACCTTGTTGAAATTCCCACAAAGTGAAGGTATCTTCAATTTCAGGGATAGAAAATAATGACACAATCCTTCTTAACTGTGAATGAATGACTGGAGTCCTCTGGCAAGAGGAAAGGTTATATTGGGGTTCCAGTGATGAGCTGTCAGAGTTCTTTTATTTTTTTATTATTACTTAAATAGCACCAAAACTAGTTGTTTTCTGGTGACTTAATTTGGGAGTGACAGAAAATGAGAATAGTTATGTGACATTTTACCTTGGTGGGAGACTGCTGTTTTAAATTGGGGTTTGAAAGGCTCTTTTAAAACTGTAAGAAATTAGTTGTGTGAAGTGGAGACGGATGGGGTATGAACTCTACCATTTATTTCTGTCTTCAGAGATGAAAAGTCTTGGAAAAAATGCTCTAGAGCCAGTCCACTTGTACCTTAAGCAGGAGGGCAGTAGCTGAGTAAAGAGTAAAAGTCCCATACTCACTGGCTACTGCAGCGGCTGTCGGGGCTTCTGGGGGCTCATGGTAGAGCCCCCCACGCAGCGTGGGGCAGTGGGGAGCAGCGGGGATGGCCTCCCTGCCTGGCAGCAGCTGGTGAATAGGGGCTTTTTAAAAATTTTATTTATTTATTTTTTTTAAAGAGCCAGGAGCTGGGTCTGGGTGGGGCAGCCATTGATGGGGCTGGGAGAACAGGTGGGGGATGGGGCCTGTTAGATTAGGAGATCTGGCCGATTTGGTGGCGGCTGAATCTCTGAATTGGATTCAGCCGATTCGAATTGGGACAGTGATTCGAATCACCAAATTGAATCACTATCCCCTGATTCAGCTGAATCTGAATCCAAAGCAAATACTAGCCACTTCGCACAGGCCTAGTAAGTAGGGTGAAAGCGTTCAGTTTGTTTTTTTATTTTGTATGAGCTTTTGTTGATTGAATTTCTGGTGTTTGCCAGGATGACTGCTGAAAGGCAGTAGGAGTTTGGTATCCTGGTAAGTTGCTAGTCTTAACCAAGGAAAGCTACTGGGTCTCAGCATAAAATTGCTGTCTCTGGAGAATTTCTCTCAGTTTGACAAATAAGTAACCCTTCTCAGTGTAGTATTTATGTATTGTCTGACACATTTTGGTTCACTTTCCTATACACACTCGTGTTCACTTCCAGGTGCATTTCATCAACCTCATAACAGTTTAGACATATGACCTTTCTGTACAGCTGCTTTACCTAATATGGTCTATGCATTGTGCAGGATGCATTAGATGCCCATAAAAATTAACACTGTTGGATTGTTCACATAGTGTTTGTTACTGAAGATTTTTTTTCTGTGCCTTAATGTAAGTCACCCTGTGCCAGCCCAACCTGTTTACAGTGGTATCCCATAAGAGTAGCATATGCATGGATTTGGTTGCAGTAAGAAAGGTACCTCTTTCTTTGTTGGGGAACTTAGGGCAATGTGTCTTTTCAGTGTTGAAGGGCCTACTGACACTAAGGGTTACACCACACTATGGTGGACCATGTAAGTCAGGGGCAGGCAATTATTTCAGGAGGAGGGCTGTTTACTGAGTTTTAGCAAGCTGTTGAGGGCCGCATGGGTAGCTCAGCCCCTTGACAGGTGCCCCGTCCACTGGTTGGCATCTTGGGACTGGAAGACCCTCCCCCAACCCCCTGACCTTTAACACTATAAATCTCTCCCCTTGCCCCTTGCAAGTACTCTTTTCAGAAAGGGGTTTTGCCATCTTGGAACCAGAAAAATACTAAATTATATTCTAAAAAGTGAACATCTAAAACATTCATTAATTTGATTTAAAAAAATATTTTTTCTTGGTTTACATGTGTTTGTGTAGTGCACATAGAGGTGATTGTATATAATAGCTTAAAATGAAGTCTTACTCTTGTATAGTATGGGGGGGTAGGTATAGGTTGTGGGGGGCTGTGGGTATGTGGAGTGTGGGGGAAGGTGTTGGTGTGTCTGCAGGGAGTGTGGGGGTTGTGGGGTGAGGGAGCATGTGGGTGTGTGTGTGGATATGTGGGCTGTGGGTGGGTATGGGGTTTGTGAGGGGCTGTGTGTAGGGGCGGGTGACTGGCGTGTGTGAGGGGGTGTGGGTGAGGGGGTCTGTATGCATGGCAGTGCAAGGGGGGGCTGTGAGTGCATGTGTATGGTGGGCTGTGCATGTGGGACTCATCGTATGAACACACACACACACACACACACACACACACACACACACACACACACACACACACACACACCCCTCCTTGTATGCTTCTGGTCCAGCAATGCAGGCAGGAGCTATGTGGTGCTGGAGCAGCGTTGAGGCAGAAAGGCAGGGAAATGACTGGGGGGGTGGGGCAGGGCTGGACTTCTGCCTCCTGCTGCCGGCTCCCCCCAGGTCCTACTGCCCCTGGCTCCTGTCATCTTTGACAGGCAGCCAGGAGCAGATAAATATTTTCTAAATTTTTTAGGGGTCTCACAGGCCGGATAGAATGGTCTGGCATCTGGATCCGGTCTGTGGGCCATATTTTGCTCACCCCTGCTGTAAGTGCACATTTATTACCTTGTCTCGGTACACCATATTACAGTCTATACTGTGGGCAGGACTTAGCCATGAATCTAATATCGTTGGGTATTCAAGTCAAAGTTGTTGGGTGGGCCAAGAATTCGGTTGCAGTTGCAGGAGAGTTGACCTATTTTAGCAATAACTGTATCTAAAGGTAGTGAGTGCTGGCATTGTTTCACTTCCCTCGTCTACATAAACTTAGTAAGTTTTCTGAGAACCATGCTACAAAACTACTGTGGAGTCCCTAGATGAATACAAAACAAATACATGTATGTCAGGGATTCAGTTATAACTGGGAACACTAGGCTAGCTAGAGTGCATTTTTGAAACAACCTAGTTGTTTATGGATCATGTTTCTAAAACTTGCTGATGCCCTAGGCCTCTTTGGGAAGTTATTCAAACACAATTAACCAGGATCCCTGTGTAGCAGGACCAAGGCCTCAGGGGTGGTTGTGATGCCCCCTAGTGGCCTAGTGCATCCTACCCCTTAGGGGCAATAATCGTGGCCTCTCTCCTCCCTTGTAGCTACACCTATTCCTCACAGGTGTTATTTGGACAACCTCCTGGAGGCTTCAGCCCTCCTGGCTTTAGCCCACTGTTATTTTGGCTGCTGGCCTCCAGCTGTGGCCCACTTGTTCCAGCCTGGCTTTCTCAACATCAGCCCTTTCCATGTGCCAGCCTCTCTCAGGGATCTCTGGGTCCCCTGGCTCTTGTCTTACCCTTCTCAGGTTCTGGGCCTCCTGGGGTCCCAGACCCAGGCAAGTCTACTCTTTTTATCGCTCAGCCCCTTGGGATCTGTGCCTGAGGCCAGGCTGCTTATGTACTCCTCAGCCTCCTGGATCCCCAATCCAGGCCAGGCAGTTCTAGTGTCACTCAGCCCCCTTTATGGTCCCTGACCCCTGCAGGGCTCTATGCAAGGTGACCGTCAGAAGTCCCTGTGACCTCCATGCTGCTCAGCATTGTAGTACCTAAATCCCTTTGATATGCAGGGGTGGATCTAGGATTTGGCAAAGAAGAGTGAGTGAGCAGCAACCCATGATTCAACACCCCTGCTCCCATCCTCCCCTACCCTGCCTTGCTTCCCCGCCTCCCCACCAGTGTGGGCAGACTGCACTGCAGGAGCCTCTGGGGCTTTTTAAAGTCCCCAGAACAGCTACTAATCCCCCCACCCCACCTTCCTCTTCTGACCTGCCCAGTCCCCCAACAAGGAGCAGGACCCCCTCTGCCCATCACCACTGCAGCTAAGCCCAACCCCTATATAGCCCAGCTGGAGCAGACAGGTGTGGCTCTGAAGCTTCCCCTACCCCTAAGAACAGTGGGGAAAGCAGCAGTGGCAGGTAGAAGATGGGGAGAACAGAGGGAAGCCTCTGAGCATGGTGGGGAAGGAAGAGGAGATTCTCATCTGCTTTGGGTGCTTTAAATAATGTCCCCAAAGGCTCCTGCAGCAGGCACCTGTCTGAAAGAGGGGTGCACCCACTCTACTGCTCTTCCTCTGAATCTACCCCTGTAGATATGGTCCTCAGCCCAGAGCCCAGTTTTTGTGGTTGGTTCCAAATGCTTTCCAGCACATTATCATTTCTCATTGAGAAATAGCTTTTTGTCCTCTACCATGTCATTGACCACATTACCAGAATCAGCCAGAACTACCCTCTGGCAAAAAGAATGGAAGAAACTAGCTGACAAAGCTGTTGGATGGAGCCGGTGAGGAATTACCTCCAGTGAGGAGTTAGCATCCGGCTCCAATGCAAATGGCACACATGGCGGAGCCTGAACAGATTGAGAGTGGGTCTTGGCAGATGAAACTTTCTCTTGAAATCATGGGGCCTCTACACAACCAACCAATTTGTTTGTCAGGAGAAGCAAACCATAGATCATCTCCTGAGATGCCCTGTAGCACTACAGTGCACCCCACAAGATTTGGCAACACCAAAATGATAAGCAGTGGCCTGTGCACAATATTGGGAGCAGACCATATAGAAAGGTTGGACTGGAGACATGACGACAAAGAAGTGCCTTCCAGCTTGTGTCAGAAGCCTCTTTTTTCTTTATTAAAAAAAGAAAAGTATAAATACTGAGGTAACAGTCCTCCTATGATCCACACAACACGTGCAGCTCTTGTCTTGTTATTGAAGGTGTGTAATCTAGCCGTAAAACCTTCTTGGCTTTAGTAAGGACCAAGGATCTGGGTTTTCTGTTTCCCATAGAAAAACAGAAAAAAATGCGGATTTTGCCTTTTAACTAAGAAAAAAAGAGGATTTTTCATTTTAAGGGAGAAACACCTGGATTTTCCACTTTTGTAAAGAACTTTCTTCACACTGGCAGAGTTTCAGGCTGCAAGAACTTGCAAAAAGGGTGGCAAACCCTAAGCCCCGTCCGGAGGGGAAGGGAGAGACTCTTAGTCAGCCAGGGCTTGGCTCGGGCTCACTTTCCCTCTTGGAGCCTTTGGGGTAAATATAGCTTGCAGAGGGCTGGGGGCCAGCTGGGGGCCCCACCTGGCAGGGCTGGGGGGGTAGGGGGCTGCAGGTGGGAATGAGGGGCACTGACAGGGCTGGGGTGGGGCAGCTCTGTGGGTAGGGTGTGGGTGCAGATCACAGCCAGGGCTGTGGGGGGGTTGTGGGAAGAGCCAGCAAGGCAGGTGTGTGGCAGGCCAGGGTGTGTGGGTGAGGGCTGAAGGAGCAGAGAGGTGTCCATGGGTGCTCTCAGGCTAATACGGGAGAACCTGAGCAGCATCCTTGCGCCCTGCTGGGGATAGAAATGGGTGGGCAGGCAAGGTCTTTTATGTGCATGCCTAGCAGTGTTGAACAGCTGGGGCACCTGCCCTGCTGCCCACTCCCACAAGGAGGGGGCAGTGGCCATGACACAGCACTGCAGCTCAGGGGACACTGTGGCGTTCCAGAGGCCGTGGTGGGTGTTGAGCTGCTTCTACCATCCACGCGCCATCGGGCTGGGCCAGGCTGGCCCTCCACGTGGGGCTTTTAGTTCTCTAGCGGGAAGCTGCATGTGGAGGCCAGTAGGAGCCCGCCTGGCCTGATGGTGCATGACTCCGTGTCTCCATGTGCGGCTTCCCACTGGAGTGCTGGCCCTGGGAGTCAGCAGAGGCACACGCTGCCGGGGACCCTGTCTGCCATGGCCATGAGCACCCTGAGGGCCTGCTGCTGCTGAGCCGCCAGTGGCAGGGCTGTGCACCATGGGGGAGGGAGTATGTGCCGGGGGGGCACACCTCAGCACCCCCCCACCCCCCCCACAGCTTCATTAATCTTCCTTGCAACCATACAAAGTACCTGCATATATTTCTAAGAAAGGTTCAAATAACATTATATTTAGTTTAATTTGTAAAAAATATAAAAGCAGTTAATTTTGCATAACTTTGAGTTTTCCTGCACATAATTTTGAATTTTTTTGTGCATAATTCCCTGGGGTGTACCGAGTGGTCTCTGGAGGAACTGATTTTCCATGATGAAAAACCCAAAATCAAAAGCCAAAATATATAGGTATTTAAAATTAACTTTATTATAGTGATTGAGGCACTGGTAGGCTTCCAAATTGCATAGATTCCTCCTGAGCTTGTCAGGTGGGGCAATCGCAGCAGAAGCAGCCACTGGTATTCTATTTGCTGGGCAAAGGAATAGAAATGAAGATTTTTAAGGGGTGGTTGTCTTCATTGCAGAGCTGTGAAAGCTGATTTGGGCCAAATCCTCAGCTGGTTGAAATTGATGGGATTGCTTCAATTTACACCAGATGAGAATCTGATTCTTAATGTTTAAATGGTTGTTTCTGTCAACTGTGAAGTGAAAAGTTTAGTGAGGCAATGTCCCTGGAGTCAGTTGCAGGGTATGAATCTGTCAGATTAAAATCACTTTTCCCCTCAGTACGTGGCACCTGATTTATTTAAAAAATGCGCCCCCCCCGCCCATAAGTCTCCAAATAATAGGCCTACTGTTTCCAAAAAAAAAAATTAAAAATGGCTTCGAGTTTAAGTGTGTACAGTGCCCTCCATCAGTCTGACATTTGCTGATCGCAGTAGGGAAGAGTAATGTGGTTTGATGAAAGAATGTACTAGCTTTATTTTATTCTCTCCTTTCTTGAGACTTTCCAATGTTCAGGAGCATGTGTGTGAGACAGAGAGAGAGAGAGAGAGAGTGAGTTTGTTTTTTTTAACCCCTCCAATATATTTTTAAGCTTTTCCACTGACTGCTTACGGAAGGGGATAAAAGAAGAAATATTGTATCCATGTTATCTTTGAAATCTTACAAAATGATTGTACAGCTACTCTAAGGGGAACAAAGGGACCCTTGTTTTTGAGAGCGGCCCAAATGGCTCTCAATACCTTAGCTAAGTTACATGCATTCTCAAGGTCTCTGACCCTGTTAAAGATTTGATGAAAGACGTCTCTATCCATTTTTATGGGTTTTATTGCAACTTAAAAAGCAAGCAAATTTAAAACCAATCAAACATCACTAAGGCTAATGACTAAACTTTCCTAAGCTAAGTATTAGACATTTTCCAATTTGAGTAGGGTCAATGGATCGTAGAATTAAAAAAGATATTGTATTTAATCATAATTTATCATATTATCAAGTTGATACAACAACTAATCAAATTCCGAGGCTAATACTGCACAGTTAATTCTTACAAATGCTAACCCCAGGAATTTAAGGAGCCAGTTGTCTGGTGTGTTTTAAACCTTAATGACTCATGGCAATGTAATCGACTTAACTGGGTGAATGTTTGAGAATAGGAACCAAATTTGCTTGCCTCTTAGCTCTCAAAGTAGTATTTAGACTCCTCCAGAGTTCCTGTGTACTTAAAGGACTTCTCCCCAGTCTTATTACCTTATTTTTGTTACAACAGCAGTCAACAGTTCTTGCTTCTTATTAATCGTGTGGTTTTTTTCTGACACTTTCCTGAGGGTGACACTCTGTGAGGTTACAGCAGGGCTGCTTAGGGTTTGTTAGGAAATATTTAATGGCACCTTCTTAATATAAGCTCACATGCACATACAAACAATGAAGTGTCATTTAAATTATGTGTGGGAGAAGATTAATTCTTCAGCTTGCATGGTCTTTGGCATGCTGTTTAAGCCTGTACTGCTTTCTAGGAAAGCAGGTGATGTAACATCTGGTCACCATCTTACCCCAGTGTGTTCTTCTGGACACTTAGACTGTTCAGGATGGAGTAGTGCTTGGTGTCTCTGTGTCCTTTTGCCATGGGAGTGATCTTAAGAAATAGTGGTATCCACCTTTCTTGGTGTTGTGGTAGCCTAAGAGTATAGTCTTCTCCATTTAAGCTAACTTTTAAGATTGAAACGTCTGGCTTGCTGCATCCTCTAGTAACTCCTGACTGATCGTCTGAGCAAGTCATGGGAATCACGTCTGAAATCCCAACTTGAACTTGGTTCTTCTGGAAAATCCCTCCTCGACCCTAAACAAGCAGTCCTCTTAGACCAGGGGTTTCAACCTTTTTTAATAAGTGTACCCCCAATGGCTCCCTTTTTAGTAAGTGTACCTCCGGGGTGGGGGGCAGTGGTGAGTGGCCGGGTGCAGGGGTGGGGGGCAACGGTCAGCAGTCGGACGCCGAGCAAGCGGAGGGGAGGGTTGGAGGGTTGCAGCCAGTTGTCGAGTGGGGGCATGGCGAACGTTGGAGCGGTGGCAGCGCAGTGTCTGTGTGGCCCTGCTCTCACCCCATCCCGGCCCTGCTCCTGCGAGGCAGTGGTGCGGGGGTGGTGATGCTCTGTCCCTGCCCGCTCCCACGTACCTCCTGGGACCTTTCAAAGTACCCCCAGGGGTATGCGTATCCCTGGTTGACAACCCCTGTCTTAGACTAAGTGCCTTTACAATTGCAAGGATCATGTGTTCCACAAAAAAAATAGAATAGAAAGTAGGATAAATAGCAGCTGGCTCAGCTGTTCCAGGCAGCACCAAGTTTGTTAAAAAGGCCTCATGGGCACAATGGCCTAACAAACCATCACTGCCCCCTGTCCAGAACTCCTTTAGATCTTGTTAATATAATTCCTGTTTAAAATAAAGAAAACTGAAGTTTATATCAGACCCAAGTTGCACATGAGCTGTACCCTTTGCAGCTTGTACAGAATGATGCCAAATTAGTACAGCTCGTGTCAGCATCTATAATAATAGTAGTAGTTTTGGCTGAAATCCTGATTCTGAGGAAATCTTACCTGAGAGCTTTATCACACAAGTTTTCTACCTGGCTAATTACAACAAGTAAGTTTAAATAAAGACTTGACCTTCTGGATGCTTATCCTAAGAGAACCTTTTTGAGGTTTACCCACCACTACTTAAAATGATATCCTAGTACATTGTGTACCATACACTGATGAGTCAAAGTGAGTGAAAATAGGCACTTTTGAAGTAAGGCTTTTATAAAAAAACAATCTAACCCCGCCACCAATCCTTTTTCTCAGCAGTTTATTTAATGTATTTTACCACAAAAGCAATTAAATTCCTAAGTCTATGCTAACTGAGTACACACCGTCACCACAGCTCCACAGGCTGGCACATCGTTGCACAAGAGACTACGACTACTTTGGGCTTTCTTTCCCAGAGGCAATCGAACAGAAGAAAAATGTTAATAGCAAGTCAAACTCCAGATTCCCTTGTAGTGAAGGAAGAGCTGGCAGTATTGGTAAAGGGTACTCTACAGGCCGCTTTAGGAGAGAAAGGAAGAAATAATATTCATTCTAATACTCTGAACAAATCTAACAGTTTTGATCCAGTAAGCCCAAATCTGCAGAAAGTTGGATTGGTTTAAACAACTCATCTCTATTAGAAAGTGAGTGGAAATCAATTTAAAAAGAAGCATGTCAAGGTATAGTCATGGTTTTAAAGTAGATCTAGGCTTAATCACTGGTGAGTTGAACTGTTACTCCTATATGAATTTGAGTAAATTACCTGATCAGTATATGCCCTGGGTTGCATTTTATTGTATAGGTAAGTTTATTTATCTGCTCAACTAATTTCCAGGGCTGTTGAGAGGATTATTTGTATTATTATCTATATCTGTATTGTGGTAGCATTGAAAATGTGCTAGGTATTTTTTGATGGTCCAAAAAGAACAGGAGGTAACCAGGACATAAAAAGCAATCAAAGTCATGACAGTAGTGACAATTACGAACTGCTGCTTTATAATTTTATTTAATTAATTTCCTTTTTTAATCCTTCCTTTACCCTGTTCTGTTCCCTCACCCCAATCCTCAGTGTGTGAGCAGAACTTATTACCCAGAGGCAGTACAAACACACCCTCAGTTTTCTAGAATGTCATTAAGCTCCTTAACTAGTGAATCATTTTTGAAAATTTTACTTGACACCCAAGCAGAAACATATTCAAAATAGGTACTATATTCCAGAGTGAACCATTTCACTTTTATTCACCAGTACTTTGCTGTGCTAGAACCAAAGACCCTGGGTTAGTATCATTAGGAAATAACTGATTCAATTTATAATCTTCCAAATTTTCATCTGTATTATATTGAGTTAAATAGTTCATAGTTTTTTTTAAATAGATGTGTATGTAAAAAAGCATGACACATTTAGCTTTAAGACAGTGAACTGAGATAGTTCAAGTTGTTGGTATAGGAAAGCAAGCCTTGGGATTCAGAACATAAATAGCTTGTTGGGGTGGAGGTTGAAATTTTTCTATCCGCGATAAAGCTTGCCCCAAAGAACAAAATTAATTATTGCTTTCATTCTCTTCTTCCTCCTAATTGTCGTCTGAAGCAAACCCATCTCTAGAAGAAGGGTTCCAGAAGGAGCAAATCTCATGGTGTCTGTCAGTACAGCTGCTCCTATGTGAATTCAGTGCTCCTGGGGCTAACGTACCAATTTACCCTAGGATAAATTTGGCTTGCAGTGAATAGGCATCTCTTTAGTACTAACTGCATTTTGCTGTTCTTTGCTTCCTTCTCCTCCTCCATTGTATTTGATAACAGACTTTGTTTGAACATCAGTGTTAGAAATAGGGCTGTACTAATTTGAAGTATTTTCAGCCATGCAACTGCAGTACTATATGATATGGAATAAAGTTATTTGGGAATGTTCTTAGTGAAGGACACATGAATGATTTGGAGCTGCCTGTAACAATTTATGATAGGGATTTCTAAATTTTAAGCCTCTGCAGGCCACACAGGCTGGGGGCCACATGAGGTACAGGCCGTACCAGTTGAACCACTGTGCTGTGTGTACACTCTCTTGCCAACCCGCCTCCTGTACCATGTACCCCATTGCACCAGGTGTGAGTGCGATTTTCCCCCCATTCTCCCCACTGCAACATGCAGACATGTGAGCACAATTCCTCCTACTGCAACATGCGCCCTTATGGGCACTCCTCCTCTATACGGTGCTTCCACTTAATGTTACACCACATAGGTGCAATCACCCGTGTGCAGTCCCAGACATGCCCTCAGCTCTTAGTGGTGTTCACTAAACTACCCTGACTCTGGGACAGAGGCAGGAAGTAGTAGCTGGAAGAGGAAGCAGGAGTCCAGCCAGAGCGATGAGGGAAGTGGCAGCTGGGCAGAAGCCCACGGACAGCAACTTTAATCCCTCAGGAAGCACATGCAGCCCATGGGCTCCCAGTTGGACAGTCCCTTATTTATGGAAATTGTATCTTGGGTGGATTATTGCAGTGTTTATATGTTGGGCAGGTTATTGTAGCGTTTTCTTGTGAATTCATGTTATTCGTGTTACCGAGTTAACTTAATAACAGTGCATTTTCAGGAGAGGGGGGAAATAGATTTAGGTACCCACGCCACAACAACCCTGTAAAAGGAAAAGCAAGAGCTATTCCATTTGATGTCCTGGCTTCATACCCAGCAGGGCTTATCAAATTGGTTATGGGCAGCAGGTCTATGCCCAGGGAATCACATAAAATGAACTGGATTTAAGATGGGATTTTAGGAATGGGGAGAGGGAGTTAAGGGGAGCAAAGACAGGGAGAGGGGGTTAAGGGAAACATAGATCATTTGATGGTCTGGGGTACAGCGATTCCATTTAGGACTCTAGGCTAGGTAACCATTCTTGGAGATTTTATGTTGTTTTAAAAACCTTTTTCTCTTGGTTCCCCTCCTTGCCCCCATGCCAAAATTAAACAATCTTTTTTTTTTTTTTAAGAGAGGCTGATTTGATTAAACTTACACTGGCTAAAGGCTTACACTGGCTAGCGGGGGGTGGGTGTGCAGTGCATGCAGCTGTTGATGATACTGAGATTTTCACTCTCCCTGCTTCTCTATACTGTCTGCAGGAAACTGACAGTCAAGCAAGCTGAGGGAGGAGAGAGGGGGAACTGATAACAGTGTTTATCACTCTTATCTCAGTGTTATTGCCCCATTAAGAAAACAACAGAGAGACATTACCGGCTATCTGTTGATTCAGCATAGACCCAGCATGTGGCTAATGCACAGACCCTTCAGCAAAGGCAGAGGGGAGGGGGGTGGGATTTGTGCTTAGCAGACAGTGGTGAGGGGGAGAGAGGGGAGCAAACAACTCTTCTCAGAGTTTCCAAGGAAGGACAATTAGTTACCTGTTGATTAGCTCCAAAACACCTGTTTGCCTTTTGTCTCTCCCACAGCAAGGACTGTAGCCAGCATGTGGTCTACTAGTTAATTTGGAGGTGGCTGCTAAAGCAGAGGGGCAAGGGGGATTAATCATCCCTGTTTAGCATGGAGAAGCCAGGCAGATACAG
Source organism: Alligator sinensis (assembly GCF_000455745.1). Taxonomy (NCBI): domain Eukaryota; kingdom Metazoa; phylum Chordata; order Crocodylia; family Alligatoridae; genus Alligator; species Alligator sinensis. The sequence continues at coordinate 614,609 of NW_005842530.1, forward strand.
CTGGAAGGGGCCAGCCCTGATGTGGAGCAGAGAACCCTGCCCAGCCCAGAGAGCATGCTGGGATGTTGGAGGTGTCTGGTTTATCTTAAACCAGTAAGGGGTCCAAGACAGACATTGCATAAACTAGTTTGAGCCAAATCAGTTAAGTCTGATATACTACATTCAACCAGGTTTATCTTAAACTGGTTTCAGCCATTTTCAAACTGGTTTATGTGCACTGAACATCTCTTCTGTTACAGGTTTAAACCAGTTTTGAAACACTTAAATCCGTTTATGTGTAATGTTTGTCCCTAGCCCAGGAGGTGAGCACTATTGTTCACCCCTGTCCCCCCTTCTCCCCACCACTGTGCTGAATTCACAGCAGGGGAAAAGAGGAGAGGGATGAACGGCAGTAGTGACACTGAGCCCCTGGGCTCGGAGCTGCATGAAAGCAGAGGCTGAGCCCTGCCACTGCCGCTCATCCCTTTCCTCTTTTCCCCTGCTGCTGGGGTGGGTGGGGGGAAATGAGGAAGGGGAAGGGAGAAAAGCAGTGGTGCTTATCCCCTGGGCTCTAGAGCTGCTTGAAAGCAGGGGTTCCAGCTAGATTGAGCAGCCAGTGAGCTCAGCGCTCACAGCATATTTGGAGCTCCAGTAGGACCTACTAGTGACATGTAGGTGAATTAAGAGAGCTCACTGTACTTGTGATGCATAGCCAAAGGGTGTTGTGACTGTGTCACTACACTCCCTTAGATCTGCCCCTGGAGTGAGTCAGTGCTGTTGTTATTCTTGTGACCATGACAGGAATAATTTTTTTGACTTCTTTCCCCCACTGCTCCCTCCCTTCACAAACAGATGATTCAAAGTATCTCAAGCAGTTTTTAAAACTTACTGTATAATATAACTGTTGCTCAGCTAGTATCAAATTGTATGATTGGAGGAATCACACATTTTAAAATATGTTAATACAGGTATAAAATCTTGCTTTCTCCCTCTCTGTCCTTTATTTCTTTTGGAAGTGAATGTGGTACAGTCAGCCCCCTGGAGCACTCAAGCCATTGCGTTGGCTTTGAGGTGGAATAATTTAAACCAAGAGCATATCCCTGAGGGTGGAGGAAACAATGCATATCAACAGCCTCTGAACTGCCCACGTTGTGCTTCAAGTGGCAAAAAATAGACTATTGGAGACCAATTGTTCATTATTGCATGTTTTATTGGTAATCAGGAGTTAGTGAAAGAAAGGGAGAATTCTCCTGAAACAGAATATAGTCTTTCATCTCGGTTAAAGAACTATAGTTTTAAGATATTCCTCCTTTTTTTTCACTCACTGATGTTTACAATCACCCCTTGGAAACTTGCAATTTAAATTTGTTTCCTTAGTGACTGATTTCTGTTTCTTTGGGTTCACTTATACTGATTTACTGTGTGGTTGCTCATAAGTGCCAGGCTCTTTGGGCTGGCTAAAATCCCTTTTAAAAAGATGCTTTTGACCTGGCCATTGTCATCTCTATATTTATTGCCTTTCTATTCCATCTTTTTTTTTTTTACTTACTTATAATTTGGTTCAATGTATTTGTGTTTTAAGAGAACATTTCACTGTGGTTTTATTAGTTTGAATTTTTTGATTCTGTTCTCCAAAAATCCTGGCCCTTTGAAGGATACTGTGCAGAATATACAAGGATGATATAAATGGCCATGATCCTGAATTGTGATCCAGATGGACTGACTGTTGAACCTGCATGAAGCCTAACTCTAGTCAGCTGGGATCAGCATGAGTACATCTGTCTGACTGCGTTAAGCACAATGTGGAATGAGGGTTTAAAGACGTATTTATATGTCAAAGAAACATAAGCATGCATTGCTGAAAGAACATTGCCAAGTCAAACACCCAAAAATTAAGAAATGTGAGAACCTTAATTTGGTCCCCTTGTGTGCATGCAACGTGATTCATACTTCAGTTACACAACCGCCCCCCCCGGACTCTGCATCATTCTGGGCACAGGATAGACAGTGCTCACTCAGTACTCTCTTTTCTCCTCATTGTTCCCCAATCCTTATCTACTGCACCTTGTTCAGTTGCTGTTCTGTAGACAAAATTATTAGTTTCCTCAGGGACTTATTTATGGTGATTATTATCCAGTAGTATCTGATGGAATTAGCCTGGGTGGAGTGTGGTACTAACATGGTCATGCTGCTTCCAGGTATCTCTGCCAGGTCTTGGATTATGTCATATAGGTTAACCCTGAATTTTATGGGATGTTGGCTTATGGTCTTTCTAAAGCATTAGATGAAACTAATTTTTTAATGCACAGAAAAGCAGTTATTTTAAAAATTGTTTACAGGATGCTTTTTGGACTTGGCTCATGATCCTGTAGCATAAACATGAACCTATCAAAAATAGGATCAGCAACCCTCATTGATCTTTATTATTTACCCCTTTCCACTCATAATCTGCATGTACAAGGGAACTCCAGAGCAACCACAAGGAGTAGCCAGGGGTGGCACTGGCCTCTTTCCGGAGGGAAAGCTGAGGTGGGATAGACAGAAAATTGGGGGAGCTGTGCTATAAAAAGGCGGGACATAAGACCCGTGGGCCAGGAGAGCTGTGCTTCTGCAGGCTGCGGGTGGGAGCAGGGTGGACTCAGCTGTGTGGGGCAGGTGGCGGTGGCCCACAGGGGAGGTGAGAGGCTTGGACAGGGCCAGCGCTGAGAGTGGTGGCTACGGGAAAGGGGTGGGGGGGGCTAAAGTGAACTTTGGGGTGGCTATAGCTCCTCAAGCCCCTGCCCAATGCCACTCCTGGAGGTAGCCCTACCTAAGATGGAGACCTCCTCTTTAGTTTTGAAAAATATCAAAATATCAAAGTAGCTCTTTTGTTTCATGTTATTTGCATTTTAAAATATCCAGAATGGCATCTTTAGCTACCAGAATAAAGTCCCAAATTTCTTCCATAGTTAATTCAGGAAGAACCACAGGAGGGACAAAGCTGAACTGTCCACATCTTTTCTTATTATTCTTGCTCATGCTGCCTTTTGTGAAACTGTAAATACAATATCCAGAGTTGTTTGAGGCTTTAAGAAGAAGAATTCATGCACAATCACAGAATCATAATAAAAACAGGGCTAGAAGGGACCTTTGGAAGCCATTTAGTCTAGTCTTTGCTCAAGACAAGACCAAATGTTTGTCTAACCTGCACTTAAAGTTCCCTTGCTAGATACCACAGCTTCTCTAAGTAATCTGTTCCAGTGTTAACCCATTATAGGTTTGTTTTCTTCCTTTCAGCTTTTGGCTTAGGTCAACTTTCATTTACTCAGTGTTAGAAAAGAATGAGAAATGTTGGCATTGCAGTTTAAGGCAGTGATTTGAGATTCTAGTATAAGTTTTCATATAAGCTATAAACTTGCTGTGAAAACTTGGGCAAGCTACTGAAGTGATCTATTTTTCTCTTCTAAAAATAGTTAATCTCATGTCATGCTGTTGATGTAAGAATAAGCCTTAAATAGTAGGGCTGTGCAAAGCTTCGGTAGCTGATTCAATTCAGAGGAGATTCGGCCCGATTTGAGGACTGAATCTCTAAATCTGAATCCGAATTGAATCAGGAGACCTAGTAAAAGCTCCAAATTGATTCGAAGCATCCAAATCGATTCAGAAAAGATCCAGCCGATTCAGAGATTCGGCCAAAGACTAAACAGGCAGCTGACAGCTGCCTCCAGCTGGTAAATTTGTTGGGGTTGGGAGAAAGGGCATGGCCGAAGGAGGACTTGGGGTTGGGACAAGCTGCTCAGCTGGGGCGGTGGGTGGGGTGGAGGGAAGGGTGCATTACTTGGGGATGGGTGGTGCAGGATGCAGGTGCAGCAGCACTAGGAGCTGGGACTCTGCCCTGCTGCTACTTGTCCAGGTGGGGTGGGGGGAGCAGGATGCAGGTGCAGCTCACTCCAGGTGGGAGGGGGCAAGCAGCAGCAGGGCATAGCCCCCACTCCCAGCATTGCTTCACCCGCATCCTGCCCCTCTCCATGCCAGCTGGCAAGCGGCGGCAGGACAGATCCTCTGCTCCAAGCGCTGATGTGGGCACAGAAGCGCTGGGAGTGGGGGCTGTGCCCTGCTGCCACCTGGAGTGAGCCGTGCCTGCTCTTCCCCGCACTGGCTGGGCAAGCGGCAGCAGGGCATAGCCGGCCCAGCCCCATCCCCCACCCCACCCAGCCTGCTGGCACTTAAAGCCACACACTCACTGGTTCTGGCAGTAGTGACTGGGGGCCTCTGAGGGCTCATGGCAGAGCCCACTTGCACAGCATGGGGCAGTGGGGGGCAATGGGGATCTCCCCCCATTTTGGCACCCATGAGGCAGCTGCCGCATGGTGCGGATGCAGTGAAGCTCAGCAGGATGCCGCACAATGTCTGGGAGCTGGGGTCATTGGGGCTGAGTGCTGCCGGGCTCCGGCTGACTGCTGGAGCTGCCCCAGGTCCCAGACAATGTGCAGAGCCCTGCCAAGCCAGTCTGCACCCCTGCCATTGCATGGGTGCCAGGTGGGGGAGAGGGGAGCACTCCCCACTGCCCCTACTGCCCCACACTGTGTGGGGGGGCTTTGCCATGGGTGCCCAGAAGCCCCAATCACTGCTGCTGCAGCTGGTGATTGCAGGGCTTTTTTTTCTTTCTTCAATTGCCGGGATGCTGGGACCAGGCGGGGCAGCCATGGAGGGGGGTGGGTGGGGAGAGAGATCAGGGAGTTGGGGCTGAGCAGCGGGGGCTCTGCCACATGGCCCCAGAGCCCCCACAGCCGCTGCTACCAGCGGTGAGTGTGGGGTTTTTTGTTTTTGTTTTTAAGTGCCAGGAGGCTGGGGTGAGGCAGGGGCTGGAGCTGGGCAGGGCAGCCATGGGGGCGTCTCCCACCGGTTCCCC
>NW_005842530.1:619488-630667 GCF_000455745.1 Alligator sinensis
TCGGAGGAGCCGCAGGTGAACCTGCAGCCGCTTGGCTGTGTGTACCTCTCCCCGGCCAATCACAAATCACTGAATCTCTCCGAATCAGCGCTGAATCTTCCCAAGCTGATTTGGCCGAATCAATTCAGGACAGTGACTCGAATCTCCGAATTGAATCACTGTCCTCTGAATTGGCTGAATCCGAATGGAATACTTCCCTGTTTGCACAGACCTACTAAATAGGTGTACTTGTTTAGGCACGATAGTGATCGGGATCATCTACCCGGAGTGTACTGGAGCCAGTTCAAGACTCCTGCGTGGTGCTGGGACTGGAACAGGCTGTTGGCTGATTGTTGATCTGAGTCCCTGCATGGTACCAGAGCTGATTCAAGACTGCCAGCAGCAAAGCCCTGGCTTGCCCCATGGAGCTAGTGACTGGTGTGGCCTGTGCTTGGCTCCCTGTACCTCCCTCCACCCACTACCTGTGACAGAGACCTGGCTTGGTCTGGCATGCCAGGGGCAGGGGTCCTGGCCTGTGCAGTGCCGGGCACATGATGGGGAGGGTGCTGGTTCTGGGCATGGGGGGGTTGCACAGGCAGATATGTGAACTGCAATGCCTGGTGCTAGGGTCGGGGGAGGAGGGGTCATAGCTAGCTCCAGCCCTGTCCAGAGCAGGCTGCGATTATAATGTTGCTTAGAACACAGTCTTTTTAATATGGCATGGTAATGCTTACTACAATCTAAATAAAACACGTGGTAAATGTCCTATGTGACAAAGCCCATAGAAAGTCACATTTCAGTTGATTTACAGCCTTGTTAGATCAGTGACACTCAGTGCTAATGGCCTCATGAACAGTCAGTGTTATCCAAATTACCCCAACAACATATACACCTTTTTGGTGAATTGTGGCAAAAAGTTTTGTTTGAAAAAAAGAAAACTACATTACTTATACAGTAATTGGGGTAGTCAGTTCAAGCGTTGCATTATTCATGATGGCAGAAAAAGTACACCCAATAAATGTATTTAAAAAAAAAAAACATAAAAAAAAACCAGAGCAAAAAGACCACCTCAGGAACAACTTTAAGAAAATTTTCTGTGATGAGCTGTAGGCAGTAAATTGAACAGATGCATATAGCTCAGAACCTATGCCTGTGTTGAGGTGCAGATGTGCAACACATTTATACCAGTGTAAATGTAGAGCAGACAATGCCAGCTCTACATCAGTGTCAGTCAATCCCTCATACAATCAGGAGTAACTATACCCCAGTGTAAGTTACACCAATGTACAGGTTGTGTGTTCACCTCTCTAGTCAAGTTCATCCTGCAGTAACTGTTTGCTCGTGCAAACAAACTATTATTGGCTTACATGCCACCTAGTGGTGACGTATTGATAATCTGTCCACTGTACAAATGTACAAAACCAGTGTAAGCTACACCAAAGTTAACATGTCGTATGTCTGCACTCCTAAAGTTACTTGACATATACTGAACATGAAATGCATAGTTATAAGGGTATGTGCAGTATTCATAAACATATTGTAATGAACAATTCAGGATGCTTTCTAGACTAGGCTCTTGGTCCTGTAGCGTAAACATTAACCTATCAAAAATAGGGTCAGCAACTCTTATTGATCTTTATTATTTACCCCTTTCCATTCATCATCTGTATGTACAAAGCAACTGAAAAGTAACCACAAGGGGTAGCCAGGGACAGTGCCAGCCTCTTCGGGGGAGCTGAGGTGAGCTAGACAGAAAATTGGGGAAGCTGCACTATACAGAGGCAAGACATGGGCCTTGTGGGCTGGGCCAGGAGCACTGCACCTCTGCTGGCTGTGGGCGGGAGCGTGGCAGACTCAGCTGAGCAGGGTGGGTGGTGGTGGCCCAGGGGTGGCTACGTGGAGGGCGGGGGAGGGACTAAGGTGAATTTTGGCGTGGCTATAGCCCCCCACCCACAAGCCCCCTCCTTAGTCACCACTCCTGCTCCACACAGCTACAGAACCATTGGGAGCCTTGGTTACAGGACCATGAGCCAAGTCTAGAAATCCTTTATTATTTATATTTTTAATTTTCACTGAGTCTCACCATAATCAAATCATGCAATTATCTCTTGTTCTGGTCTTTTAGTAAAACTGGGCTTTGGAGCATGAGTAGACAAAGCCTGGAAGCTGCAAGTGCTTAGTGTAATTTCAGATTAAACAAATCAGCCTTTTAATCTCTACACTAAAGCCTCAGTTTATCAAGGCACTTAAGCACATACTTATCATTAGAGCATGTTAATAGCTCTGTTACTTCAATAGGACTAGTCATGGGCTTAAAATGTGGTACGTTCTTAAGTACTGTATTGAACTGGGGCCTAAGATCCATCACCTTAGACATCTTGAGTGACAAAGTATTTCTCCTGGGCTTCTCTGAAGATGAGTGTTTCTGGCTTGAATGTTTGTTATCACAAAATGAGGCACAAAAAAAAATTGCTTTGTACAATCAGTGATCAAATTTACTTTCTTCCCAAAGGCTGTCTTTTTGTACTGCTTTGTACTGCATCTGGCAGACCGCCAGGATGTATGTATATTGAATGTAGACATCCACTTCTAAAAGATATAATACTGTGCTGGTTCTTTGAACTCCTAGACTTTTACACTAAATGGTGGTAGGTCTATGAATGTCTGGGCAGGTAGTTATTGGATCCAGGTTGCGATTTAGAGCCAGCGTGGAATTAGTCTTTTTTGTTTGTGGTTGGTATTAATCCAGATATCTTTTCTAGGTGTAGTTTACATATATCCACCCATTGTGAAATTCAGTTTGAGCTGCAGGTCAAATGAAGCCCGAAGTTGAGAACATTTTGCTGAATTTAGGGTCTACACTATATGATGCATTTTGCATTGTTTGCACAATGTGTTGTCCATGTAGATCTGACACTTGGCCCAAATTTACCCACAGGGGAGAGCTGGCTGGGAAAAGTCTGATTCGAAACAATTTTTTAAAATCAAGATAATTTCACAGAAGTTGTTTGAGATATAGATATCTATCTATAGATATATAGATATAACCAAAATTTGGTTTTAAAAAAATCTATCTATCTATCTATCTATCTATCTATCTTTGTTTTTTAAAAACCAGATTCTGCTGGGACCCTGCTCCCTAGGCAATTTCCAAAACCTACCTAGCTTCTTGTTATTTCATTCACCCAGCTTCTTAGCAGTCTTCCTTAGTAAATTGTCTTGGAGTCTTAGACTTCCAGGCTTCCAGGGCTCTATACACATCCAGGGAGGCTGGTCTGATGCGCTGTAATTACAGTGAGTCGGAGCAGACTTAATTAATCGGCTCTCAGAGCTGCGCTAATTAAAACGCTACCCGCCCTCCCCACCCAGCCTCTTGGAGCACATCTATAAATGCCCCCAGAGCCTGGAGCTGCCAGTTATTTGGGTTGCCTCAGAATTGGGGATCTCTGGCCTTCTGATGAAGTATCTTTTTCTTGTTTCTACTCGAACTTCTCTTTGAACAGAGACTCTGAAATTATGTAGGTTTATAGATCCCACCCCCTCCTTATGTGTGTGTATATGTGTGCATGGATATTATGGTCCGTGTGGGTTCCTTACTGCTTGGCTAGGAGGACAGCAAGTATAGAGGACAGCAGTTATAATGCACCTATCCTTGTAGCCTGCCTTGGAAGTGGTGGCTTTTCTACTACATGTTTGGAGATCAGAAAATGGCAAGTAGGCAACATTCCCGCTCCTCCCTAAGTTTGGGCAGGCGCTGTGAAAATTTCTCACAGAGCTCTCCAATCCAGGAGAAACTATGGTTTTCAAGTCACTAAGGCTTCTGAAGCGAGATGACAATTCACGTGATACTTTTTCAGTATGGAATGGAGATTAAGGATGCGGCTGACAGTCAGTGCTGTAGCTGGAGGTGGGGGAGTGGGGCCTCCACCCTGGACACCAAAGCAATGGGGTGCTAACAGGCACTGCTCAGCCAGGGCGGGGGGCAGGATGGAGCCACAGGTGGCTCGTTTGTGGGGACATGGGGACAGGGCGGGGTGGGGTGTGTGGCTTCTGCCGCTGCATGCACTCCTGGGCAAGCATGGGGGGGTGCCCCCTGGATCTGTGGGCTTTGCCCCAGACACCACACTTCCTTGCCACAGTACTGCGGACAGCTTTTCTAAAGTAATGAACAAACCAACAAAATGATGACCCCAGCCAGCCTTACAATCTGGAGGTGTATGGGTGAAAAAAGTGAGTGGTGCTGTTAGGGAGTTGGTGTTATCTGGTGGATAGGCCACTGCCCAAGGATTTAGGAAATCTGGTTTATATTCTCTGTCACACCACTGAGGAGCTGCATGAATTTGAGCAGCACCCTTCCTCCCCGCTTTACCAGTTTCCTGACATTTGTTTGCCTTGTCTCTTTAGAAGGTAAACTCTTCAGGGCAGGTCGTTGTTTGCTCTGTGCTTCATTAGCAACAAAGCCCTGATCTGGGTTTCAATGTCTAGAAGCTTCTTGAACAACAAAAGCCCTAAATATTGCTAAATAGGGCCATTCCACGCTGATACCCATTATTGAACCAAATATGGTAGAGCTGGGTGAATCTGAGGTAGAGATACGCAATGCCTGGGGCTTGGAGCATGATTGCATGTTTAGGGAATAGCTTTTAATAAAAATGCCCTTTCTTCTGCTGCCCCTCCTCCTCCTCCCCCACATGATGACAGCATTATTGTTTTATTTATTTTATTTCTAAAGTTGCCAAACTTAGTTTGACAGGATTAAAAATAAAGTAATGACCCTCCTGTTTTGACACAGCAGGACCTGCTTGTGCTGAAAGTCATGGCCACATTGTGTATCTCATATCTTACCCAGAACTGCTGAGGGTGTGTTCCAGGTTGATGCACTGTTGAATAGCTTATAATTTCTGTCCTTTTTGTCTCTTTTGTGCAACTTCAGGCACCTGATCATTAATGTCATCTTGGTTAAGGAGCTAGGTCCCCATTTCCATGGAAACCCAATGAAATGGCTTTGGAAGCTTAAAGGTCCTTTATTTATCTGGTTGCATTTTTGTCTCCCATTTAAGCATTTAAAACACAGGAGCAAAAAGTTCTGAAATGTAATAAGAGATCCTGCATTAAATGAGGTCAACAGGTATGAAAGTGGATGACATTTAGCTTTTTCTTTCATTACTCCTGCAATAAAAATACCAGCTAGTGAAAATCAGCATAGATACCTTGAAATCAATGAATTATGCAAGTTTAGAGCAATTAAGAATCTGTCCTTGAGGTATTGGTAGAGTAGTCTCCCAAGGGAAATGAAGGAAATCTCATTGTTTGAGAAAGAATTAAATAGAATAAAACATTGAAATGTCTATTGTTGGCATCAGTCCTTCATCTGGTGGCTGGTAGATGTACAAGATCAGAGATTCCCAACGAGGATGCTGTGAGAACCTTTTAAGGCTGTCATGCAAGATTAACACCGTTAGGTATGCAAACGTGATTGACAAGATAGACATAGAGATTTCAAATAGGAACTCGTAATGTCAAAAACATTTTGGTCTGGTGTTCTTTCTGAAATCTTCGTAACAAAGAATTGATCTATTATTTTTCCATACTCAAGAAATGAGTGAAAGCTAAGAGCTGGCATTTTTCAAGGGCTGCCTTGAGTCTAACAAGATCGAGAACCACTGGACTACATGATTTAAATGGTCTTTTCTGTCCCTTATTACTCATGCATTCTTTGCATTTTTTCTGTAATATTTTCGGTATTCAAAGTCAAAGAAAACTAATTGTGATGTACCAGCAAACGTGGCACAAGATGACATTTTTCAGTGAAAAAGATGAGGGATGCATGAGAGAATAAATGTTTAAAAACAGAGTAATAACCCTATGGACACTCAAGTATGTTCTCTGTGTACAAATTCACTGCCTCATTCAGTCAGTTCTCTGTATAATGCAGAGGCAATCCATTTAACTCAGCTGCAAGGCCTTCCTTTATGAGGATCCTTTCTTTACAAACAATAGTTCCACTTGTGCTAAGTAAAAATTAAAAGAGCAGTAAATCTGCTAATAACACCCTTATTTTATCAGCAACAATGCAGTTAGAATACATGAGGCAACAGGAACACAATAGTTGGCTATTTTTCCCATGCTGGAGCCAGCTACTGGCATAATGAGTTAAAAATTATATTATCATTAGTAGATTTTTGAAGCGGTGATGAGGGAACCTTACTGAGCATGGATAAGGCCCCACTTCTTCAATTTCTTAGTTAAAAATTAAATGCAGTGATAATGAAATGGTGTGATATGAGAAGTTGTTTTTTATGTGAAATGCACTGCTTAAATCCTTCAGTATTTAATCGCAGTTGTTCAAAACTTTCTACTAATGTGATTGTGGAAACTGCTCTGTTTTGGACTGCCACTGTAGAACGCTGTGGCTGTTTAACATTTTTGATTTGGAATAGTTGCAACATAGATTAGAAAGATAAGCAAAATACCTAGGGTTTTTAACAAATGGCATGGGCAGGCTCTATGTATGGCACACAACAAATTTGGGAGAGAGAAGAAAACAGTGGCAGATAAGGCAGGGAGCAGAAGCACAGGAGCAGCAAATTGGGCAAGGGAAGAGGACTGGAGTGGCATGTGGGAAGGGTATGGGATTTAACCTGAGGCCTAGCAAAAAGGCTGGCTCCCACTGGCTTATTAAATAGGGCTGAAATTCTGACCCTATTGAAGTCAATGAAAAAGCTCCTATTGACTTCAGTAGGGTCAAGATTTCATCCCCATGTGTCACTATCCATATTAAAATGCTGCCAGCACCAACAAAATCATTACCAGACAGAGTCAAATCCCTACCCCAGTCTAATGGATGTCTCTATCATTGACTTTAACGGATGTTGCACCTGCTTGTTTCAAGTCTGACCTTGTCTTATATCAATAAGAACCATCATACAATTCTCCACTACAACTATTCAGTTCTTTATAATAATGATGATGATACGCCTAACTGACCTCCCTGATAAGTTGACTGAGGAGCTCTCCAGATAATAAAGCTTAAAGTATATGATGACACACATGTGATATTTCATCTATAAATGGTAGTTCAGGGGGCTATTGCATGAGGCTGGAAGTTAGGGTCGTGTTCCCGTCTCATCATCCACTCGCCGTGTGACCTTGGGAATACTGTAAAGCAAGGATCTGTAACTTGACTCTGGATTCTGTGGAGATAGAGGAATTGGTAAGATGTCTGCTGCCTTTGATGGTCTTTGGATCAGGCCCTCAAGGTGCTTAGTATTGTATTCGTTAGTAAAACATCCTAAAACAGCACAACCATCATTTAAGGGAAGAGAGGTATGTGAGAGTGTGGGTGGTGAGTGGCGTGAAAGACGGATCACCATAGTGGCTAATGATTTAAAAGTAAAAGAGACACCCCAGAAAAGGAAATGTTCAGACAGATTACAGAAGCATGGAAGGATTGGAATGGGCAGGAGAGAAATGTTCCATTGCAGAGACCACCAGCACCGAACCTGAAAGATAAGATGCTGGATGACCTTTGTGAGAACAGTCCGCTGTGTCCTGAGTGGAGGTTTTCCTGCTCACTGGCTCATGTACCCATTACAGATTGCAGAGGCTTTGGGCTTTTAGTGTCCATTTCAGAGTAGATTATTAATATTTTACTGTACATAAACACTTTCTTTTTCATGGGACTTGTCTGTACATTAAAGTAATCCTCAAACATTGTGGAAAAGTAGAAAAAAATGCCCCTCCTATTTCAGCTACCTGGCAGCTACTGGAGTCCAGGGTGGTAAAGTTGTCTGAGACAGCCCAAAAAGAAAAAAGATTGTCACCCAGGAAAGTATGTACCTGTTTAACCAGAGCTGTAAGTTTAAACTGAATTTATTTAATGTTGTGCTTCTAGCAGTTTGAATAGGCGTTTTCACCATACTCAGGAACAAATTGAACCCATATCACAATCAGACGCCATTAAACTGAACTAAGAATTTTCACACAATGAAGGTATCTCTAAATGAGTTTGTATACTGCTGTAGATAGTCGGGTGCAAGAATGTATGTGTGTCTTTTCTGCTGTTCTGCCCTTTTTACTGCTTGCTTTATAGTATGTCACAACCTCCTTGCCTTTCATGGAGAGTAGATTTTAACCCCCGCCCTAATTTTAATGACAGCTTGATTTTTTTGGTAAATTAAGATTCTCAACAAGTGCTTAAAATTGTTTTAATCTGGTACTTGACAGATGTGATTTTTCAAAAAGTTGAGATTATTAGTCACCAGTTAAGATGCAAGCTTTTATTTGTTTGTGTGTGTGTGTGTGTGTGTGTTGGGGGACGGGGGCACCGACCTTCATAAAATCGTTATAGATTGATGGTACTTTAATAAAGTGAAGGTATTTATGCCAGTTATACCATCTGAAGATCTGATCATTTGTTTTTAACAGGGCTGTTTCAGGCCTGTTCACATTATAAAGGCATAGGCACATTAAACCCTCTTGTAGACAGTCCTACAGGAGGTCACAAATCACTTGTGAAACCTCTGTGGTGCAAGTGGCATTTTAATCAAATTATTTCTAACATGATTCTAATTCTCATGCTCTACTAGATAAAAGGGTACCGTGTCTTCCTCATTCTTGTGTATTGCATGCATTTAAGAGCTTTCCTGTGGTATTCAGTTTACAGATGTTACCTGCTGGTAATGGCAAAGGTATTAACAAGCAGTTATAATTACCTCCCCAGTGGCTTTTTCTCAGTAGAAACTTTCCTTAACCTTTTAATATCTCTTTATGGCTTGTACATATTAACACTACTGTTGTGAAGTGGCAGTGGCTGCAGAGTTGTCATGGCAACTGCTCTGACAGGGATCCTAATAAGGATGATTCTTGTGGTTGTATTAGCTTTTAATAGGTATGTGTTGTAAAATTTGGAAGAATTGATGATCCCTCTTACTCAGTCATCACACAGATGCTTGCATACACTCTCTTTCTGTTTGGGAAGAGCCAGACATGCAGCATCGCACTTGGTTGTTTTCTTTTTTTAGTACCAAAAATTGCAATCTATGGTTCATCAAACTATTGTAAAAGTCTTCATGCCATAAATCTCCTTGTTATATAGCTAGTAGTTGACTGATAGACTCCGTGTGCAAATTGAAGGGAAAGTGGTATACTAATAAGTATATTTTAATACAAGATTAAGCAGAAAGTAAGTGACTTTTCTGTAAGTTTTCTGATACATACTGGTTGCATCTATATGTGTGCTTTAATGCTCATTAGCCTATTTTAATGTGCATTAAAGCATCACAAAAAAGTGAGCTTTTGCTAATGTGCATTAAAATAGGCCATTGCGCTTTTTCTAGTACCTCACAATAAAGGGCATTTTTACACATGCAAATGCCTCTGTGATGCTTGCAGTTGTATAAGTGAGAAAATGGCAGCGATGCACTTTTGACTAAAACACGTAGAAGGTGCATTAGTTTAAAAGCACACCACCACCATTTTCCGTATGCTAACATGCATTTTCCTGCTTATACAATTGCACGTGGCACAGTGCACTTTGCATCAGCTCGTGTGCGGAGCAGACTCGATTAATCAAGTTTGCTCCAAAGCGGCATATCTCCAGTGTGTTGCGGGACAAAAAAAAATGCGTATAAATGCCCGGAGGTACTAAATTTAAGGTGCACTAGCAAAAGCGCATTAATGAATGTATAGACATTCCCAGTGTTTATATTGTGTATAGTAGGGCTGTGCGAAGCTTTGGGTGCTGATTTAATTTAGTGGAGATTTGGCCTGATTCGATGCCTGAATCTCTGAATCTGAATCGAATCAGGACACCAATTAAAAGGTCCAAATTGACTCAAAGCTCTCCAAATCCATTCAGAAAAGATTTGGAGAGCTTCGGAGATTCAGGCAGTCCCCGCTTGCTGCAGCAGGGAACTGGACCCAGACTCTGTGCTGGTAATTAGGGGGTGGAGGAGGGGGGAGGGAACCATGGGGGGACCCCTGCCAAGCTCCATCCCCTGCCTGCTCCTCCAGTCCCCTGAGTGCCCACTCTCCTGGCCCATCCCCCATGGTTGTCCCACTTGGTCCTAGCTCCTGGCTCTTTAAAAAAAGCCCCACCTCACCAGCTGCTGCCAGGTGGGGGGGGGATCCCCACTGCCCCCCCCTACCCCGTGCTGCATGGTAAGCTCTGCCATTAGCCCCCCCCCCCGCCTGGGAGGCGGGGCTGGGAGAGTGGGTGGGGGATGGAACCGATTCGGCAGCTGCTGAATCTCCAAATTGGATTTCGCCAAATCGAATCGGGACAGTGATTCGAATCACCGTGCCCCAAATTGGCCGAATCTGAAGCGAGCACCAGGCCTGTGCGAAGCGGCTAGTATATAGTCTCTTTCTTGCCATATTTTACTTGCTTGCTCACTCTCTCTCTCAGATCTTGGTAATCACAAGAATGATAGCGGAAGGTTTTGAGGCCTCAGAACCCTGGAGTGGCTGCATATTGCTTTGTTCACAGTTTTGTATATTATACTTCATATGTTGTGTGTCACTTTTTCAACTAGTGTAATCTGGCTTAATTTTACTGACCTTTGTAAAGCTCTGATGCAAGTGTTTCCCACACTGATTTCAGTGGTATTGTTTTCAATGTTCTTGAGCGGTTTAGATTTCCATGCTAAGGAGTATCAGATTTCACAACTTTTGTGTTACATCTGTGAAGTGGGTCTCTCTTAGGACAACCTTGCAGGGCACCTTCCAACTCTCTAATGTGCAGTAGCCATTTGATACAACTTTTTTTATTGTTGCTGTAGCAATGCTAATTTTGCTGTCATTTTGTGCATGAAGGACATATGCATCATACCATATAGTTTCTATTTGAGTAAGTGTTGAGGTTTGTCTTTTAAATCAGGGTTGTCCAACTTCTAAGGGGTTAGGGGCTGAACATCCTGCGGGCTGTGGCTGTGTCAGGGTGAGCCATGGATTCTTCTGCCACTGTACTATGCCCCCATGCCTTCTATCCATTGCACCGTGTGCCCATGCCCCACCCTTCCAACTTGCTGTACCATGTGCTTCCACCAGTACTGCTCCACTGTGCAGCTCCATGTCCCTTAGCTCCCCTAGTTACACCATGCTACACTACTCTGTCCCCTGGGGTAGTATAGGTAATGCAGCCAAAGTCAGAGGGGAGAGAGGGAGCCTGGAGTCTCCAGCTGCTGTTGTAGCAGGGATG
>NW_005842530.1:630677-632741 GCF_000455745.1 Alligator sinensis
CAGCCTAGGGGCTGCAACTTTACCACTCATGAGCCATCAGTTGTGCAGCCCTGTTTTAAATGCACCTGTGTAAAAATAACGAAGGGAAAGATTCTGATAGTCTTAGTTCTGTTGAATAATACCTTATTCTTTTTAGCAGGGCAACTTGTAATAAGGCCTTTTGAGGAGAAAGGCATTACTGGTCCTGAGTCTGGAGGAGAGACCTGGTTCTAAATATGTTTCACATCATAACGTTAATACACCTTTAATTTGTCTGAGTTGTGCCTGTTTTATAAATGGAGGGCTTCAGTCTCAATTTTTGTCAATTTTCACTTTTTGTTGGTCATTGAATTTAAATGACAAGAAACCAAACAAACTGGAAAATATTCTTTAATAATAATAATGAATAAATACATATTATTTTCTCCAATCCAAAGATGGTTCCCTTTAAGGCTGAAGGTTCTTGCGCTGTTCTACACTTTAGAGAATCAGATCCAGATCTACAAGAGCTAAAGCAATACTGAAGTCATTAGAGTTATACCAGTTACAGCAACAGAGGGTTTTTTGGTTCTAAAGAGACTTGCTCACCATGAAAGCCATGTTTTTCTGAAAGTGTTGTATCTAATATATATACAGCGAGGCTTTTGTAACCAAGAAAAGATTAGAGGGAAAAAATATTTCCCTTCACTCATTTGTTGACATTTTGACAATACTTTGTGTGTATATAATCTGTTGGTCAACAAAGAGGAAGAAATGAAATATTTATAGATATATGAATGAATGCAATTTTAAGCAAGAAAACAAATTAATATGTGCTGCTTTTAGAGCATGTTATAAACAGTGGACATATTAGAAAATAGTAAATTATTTAAAAAATAGAGTTGACAGTGTCTCTTAACCGCTTCTGGAAGGCTGCTAATGAGCTCTGAAGACCCAAGCTTGCTTTTGTGCCATGATGATCACTGTTCTAATCCATGTTATGTTGGCACTTTTTGTCTTGGTGTTGTCCTGAAAGCTCTCTTAATCAACGACTCAAAATAGACCTATTCACATCTCCATGACAACTGTCTTTCAGGGTTAGAAGAGAGTAAAGTACACTGTCTTTTGATTGATAGCACCTTAGACCTTCAGCACTGTACCATATTAGTGGCAGCTGCTAGCTGAAGGCAGCGGGTTCGCTATACAATGCCAACAAGACTTGTAACATTATATTACATCCTGTTTTCTTTTTAATCTGACATGAAAAGTACTTCCTTGGGGCAATATGTTAGGGTGGGATAGAACATTGGGTTTTAGCTGGCTAAACAGAAAATTAAAGTTCTCAGGGAGAAGTGGATTTAGAACACAAGTATTTTTGTTAGAGGACTCATTTGTATTCAGGGGCAAAAGGAACAAGCATTTACATTTTGTAAACATACAGTTTATTTTAGTGTTAATTCCTCACTGCTTGTGTGTCTTTCTGTATTTCTCCTTGAGATATTGTAAGTTTTGGGAGTTAGCCGTGTTTTTTTTCCCTCAAGATCAACAGAGAAAAAAAAAGAGCAAAGGAAAAGGCACTCAAGAGATCTTGTTGCTCATGACTGGAGTGCGAATAATGGAAGAAAGAAGTAATACATTTAGTTTAAACTGTTTCTTTAACTGTACATGAATCCATGGAGAAAATTCACATCAGGCATAATTACTTTGCTTATTTCTGAGCTATCAGAGTAGGGTGAAGGGGTCTATTCTGAATGATTCTTTGATGACCAAATCCTTCAGTTCTCATCCTGGTAAACTCCTATGAACTTCAAAGAGGGTTTCCTTCCATAAGGGGCTTAGGATTTGGCCCTAATTCTCTGTGGCCTTATCCAAGTCCTATTAAGATAAATGGGAAACTTTTCGTTGAATTTCATGAGTTTGGAATGAGGCATTAAAAGAACATAAAGCTTTACGAAAGGATCATTCACATGGTCCCCAGTTTGTTTGCCTGTTTTGCACTTCCTGCAGTATGTCCTCTTTCCTCCCTCCTCAAGTATACTTTTTAATTTGCTTTAAGCACAGGAACATTATTATGAGAGTTGGGGGAATACAGCTAATTCACTCTTT
>NW_005842530.1:632751-697231 GCF_000455745.1 Alligator sinensis
TATGAATAATATTTGTTTGTAACCTTCCACTTGGAATAAAACTTACAGTTTGCATCTGGAACACACTGTGCACCTGGATGCCGACATGTATATGCTCACGTAAAAAAGGAGCAGATAGATCATGTGGAATTCTAGACTGATGTAACCAACCAGAAGCTAGTATAGAGTTACCCCATGAAAAATACAGCTGTAAAAATATACTGTTGTAAGCTAAACAGCTGTAGATGTTCTGAGACTACAGTTATTTTGGGGTAACCATTTATTCAATCCCTTGTCAATACCTGTTGGCAAGGTAAGAGTGTTTACTGTAGGAACTACCCTGGGATACCTGTGTACCTGATTATCTGTCTGCTCTGAATTGGGATGTATTTTACATCAGTGAACAAAATAGATATAAATGATATGGGTGTTAGCAAGTGGGGTACCCACACCCCATATCTGGCAAGTCATCAACATTGGAACATTGTATAGCTTTCTCCTTCTAGAAACAATGGGGTTGCTACCCTGTAACAGGAGGCCTGATCGGGGCTGATCTCACTGTGGCCCACCCACCTGTTTCTGGGCTAACCGCCCACCTTCTCTCCCACCACGCCTTGTTGTTAATTAGTTCATTGATATAATTAAGTGGGAGGCTGCCCATTTTCTGCCCTGATGCCAGGGGGCGCTATCTGCGGCTCAATTCCTCCCTTACACTGCAGCCCAAGCCTCACTGATGGCATCTCGATGTTATCATCATCACCGGCCCCCACCCTTTGACCCTTCCGGTCCTGGCCCCAGCATTGACCAGTCAGGGGAAGTCCAGACAGGCCTGAGTCTATGGCCTTTTCCCTCTCTCTGGGGGTCCACCCTCCAGGCCCTCCAAACAAGGGGTAACCCACCTGGTTGTGGGAGCTGGTGTTAAGGTGCCCTGACCCACCTTTTACCGGGGTGGTAACTGGCCTGGCATTTCCTGGGGGCTCCCGTGCCACTGAGAGCCTCACCAGGCCACCCACTCCTGGCAGGGTGCAGTTTTAGGTCATGCGCAGGACCAGGAGCCTCCTGACCATCCCCTACAGCTCCTCCCTTACCTCCAGATAAAACCAGCAGCTCTCCAGCCAGGCGATGTTGTTGCCTGGCCTCCAACAGCAGAACTGCCCTGTTTATATGGGCAGCCCCAGATTCAAAATGGCTGCCCTCATCAGGCACCTGCCAGGTCCAGGCCCTTAAAGTGGCAGGCTCAAACAGTGCCCTGCCACATACCCCTTGGCTTTCAATGACTCTGTATTCAGTAATTTTATATGGGTATGGAAATGCCTGGGTGAAGAGAAGCAGGAAGTGTCAGAGACTACTTTTAGAAGTGACAGACCCTCTAGGCACAGAATCCTGTCTGTTCACCAGAAAGATTCCATCAGAGGACTTTGGGGTTGGAAAGGTTTTGAATTTCCCTTAAAGACACTGACTAAATCCAAGGACTCTTTGGTATGTTGAAGACACTGAAGGTAGGATTGCATTTAGGTGTGTGTGCATGGATTTGTGACTCTCTGGTGGTTAAGATAGGAGTTAAATTTCTGTTTACAAGGATCCTGGGCAAAGCCTATATTCCTTAGTTTACCTGTTACATGTCTTTGAAGAATGAAACGATAAATTGAGTAATGATGGGGGGAGAGTGACTCTAGGGGAGCATGCATAAATGATAGGCAAAGGTTGGAAAATCTCAATAGTGGTATTGAGGCGTAGGGTAGTGGACTGCAGAGTCTCATATCTTAAGTGCCTTTGGATTAACACAACACTGTGACTCTACTTGGGTTTGAATGCATTTGTGGTAGTAAGTGAGAAGAGTAGAGAGGAGTGAAACATTTTGCAAGGAGCTAAACTGCTTTGCTTTAGAATGAAAGCAGATCTTTCAAATTGTTTGGAAAGACAGGTCAGAAAAATGAGTTATGAGCAGTTCAAAAAAGATGAGGTAATAGAAATGTACAAAGGAATGAAGCTGAACTTAAAACAATGAAAGAATCAAAGCTGATAAATTAATGTGGCCGCATGAAGCTAACCAGAGGTAAAATGGGACACCAACCTCTGACCACCACCCAGCAGAATGGCCCAGTTCCCTGGTAGGGGATGCAGGCCAGAAAGGACAAGGTAGACTTGGAGAGATTTAGAGGCTGCCGACTGACCCCAATCCAGTATTGTAGTCCTGGATAAACTAGGACAACCTAAATTTTAACCAAAAACATATATCTGTCATGGTAATTTATGTTAACCCCCCTTTGCTCTTGTTATGCTTGATATCAGATGTTTAAGTAGGCTATTTCCTGCCTGTGTTTGTACTAGTCTCAGTTTCAGGAGGGAAGACTTGCAGGGCTTAAACTCAGTGAGGCCTGTTTAGGAATCATGATTGGTAGCCAGGACTGTGTACCTCTTGGCCTTTTTTCAAGTATTATCGTGTTGTAAAGTAAATGTAGACTTTTATTTAGTTTAAGAGTGAAGCTGTACCTGTGGTGGTCCAGAAATTATGTGATAGGCAAGGATTTCTTAGGGTGATATCTTTTATTGGACCGACTATGTAGTTGGGATAAAGTTGGGTAAGCTTCCAAATGCAAAACACTCTTCATCAGGTCTTTTGGATACAAACTGGTCAGGAACAATATAGGCAATCAATTTGTTAATTTATCTATGCTTTTTTTCTTCCTTAATAATGATTGTTTAGAATTTACATATCTGTACTAGCAGTGAAGACACAAAGAAAGAGAACGTGTGCCTCAATAAAGTATATTTTCTTTTTATTAAGGTTTGTGTCCTGTTACGGCCCCTTGTTTGAAATCTTGTCCTGGAATATTGTTAAGATTTTGTGATTCTGAGACATGCCTTGAGTTTGACCACCCCTGTTTTAGAATATCCAGCTCATCTGGCTCACGTGGCAAGTGACCCTGTAACAGGGTGCCATCGCCAGAGCATTCAAGAACACCTGGAGGCACCCCCAAGTCCCACTTTACTTTGAATGTTCTTATGGGAACAGACTTCCCCTTCACTCGCCTGCCATGACTTGTTCTTGCTTTGGGTTCTTCAAAGGGAGGCTGCCCCAGGGCTTCTCAGATCTGGTCTTGGCTCTCAAATACCTGGAGGTGATGAGCTCCTGTCTGAAGGGCTATTTGCATGACTCCAACCTTCCCTTATCGTGCCCCATGCCTCACAGGTGTTATTTGCATTATCTGCTCACTCTGTTGGGCTCTCAGCCAACACAGCTTCTGCCCCTTTTATATAGCCAAGCTGTCCAGCATCAGACCCACTGCGTTGGGTCCAGCTTTGAGGCACTAGGTTCAATCAGTATTCTCTTCTCTGGGCCCCTGGCCCATAGCTGCACTCCTGTGGCACCAGGCTCTCTGGCCCCTATAGCTGCAACCCTGTGGGTGCTAATGAGGCCTCCACCTCCCCTACAGCCTCAGCTGCAAACCACCGCTTTAAGCTGCAACATAAACACTAAGTCCCTGAGCTATAACAAAGAAAAAAAAATAGGGGTATTTAGCCTGCTTTCCCATGGCTTCATGTCTCTGGGTCACTCTGCTTGGTGCTCTCACTTGCAGGGCTGCTTCACAGCTTCCTGGAGCCTTCAGGAGTCCACCCTCTGCCACAGCCTGGGCTGGGCCATGTGGCTAGCTCAGCCCAGATTTTATATAGCTCTGGCCTGAGCTCTCACCCAGTCATGTGACAGCCCCAGTCAGCTGACTGGTCTGCAGGGCTATCCTTTAACCACTGCTCTGCTGGAAGGCTGTGCTCTAAAGACTCTGGTCTTAAAGGGGCTGCTCTGTTTCCTAGTAGCAGGGCTAGAGTTTCCTGTTACAGACCCGTCCACAGGCTGGATAAATGGTGGAGGGCCGGCCTATGGGTTGGATCCGTGGACTTCTTCCACCTCTGCATGACAGATGCAGCATCCATGGCACTTGCTCCAGCTGGTCCAGGCCTGCACCTCCATGTGCTCTGCTCTGGCTGGATCAGGACATGAGGCATGCAAATCTGGCATGCAGAGGATACACAAAGTGTACCCCCCCACATGTCAGATTTAGCACCTGTTCTGGCTGGTCTGGGACTGTGCCTTATGCACTGCCCGCTCCAGGACCCATACTGCATGCTGGGCCCACCCTGGGCCAGCTGGAGTGGGTGCTGTGTTGTTCTTGTGTCCTGAACTGGCCAGAGGAGGTACTATGTATGGCACAGTCCCAGACAGGCTGGATCAGGCACCAGGGGTTTGCATCCAGCATGCCAGTGGGGGCGGTCCTAGACTGGTGCCATGGGGGCCATCATTGGAGGCTGGATGATGTGATTCTGTCAGCCAGATCCAGCCCACGAGCCATATCTTTGACACCCCTATTTAAAAGCATCTTGAGCAATCAAGAAAAGAGCTTGTTTCTTGTACAGTTATTTTGTTACCATCTGTTTTATGGTTATGCTTATACCAGAATAGCAATTAAGACTTTCTCATGAATTTGTTTTAAAAAAAAATCTTAAAGTATTTCTGTGCTGCATAGGGAAACTAATTGTTACCTTTTTCTATTCTTGTTTCTGTGTTTAAAAAGAGAAGGGAGTCTGTTTTACTTGTAGTTAGTTTGTGTTGGCCTTCTATTTTTAGTAAACTGAAAACGTATAAATGAATAGGCTAGAACAAATGCCCAATTTTCTTTAAAGGAAAAGAGAAATTAGAGAATATAGAGGAGCAATTAGAGATGCATGTGAAAACTGTAATGAAATTTCCACATTTGTAGTCTAAATTGTGCCCAGTATAAAAAAAAGTAAACACTTTGGATTAGCAGAAAAGAAGAAAATCCAAATTACTCCATCACACAGTTTGTATGTAGTTGTATCATTCTTAAATCATAACAATATTTCAGCTGGTATAAAATGACAGATGCCAATTGAAGATCGGGCCTGCTAGTCTCGCTGTTTAAAGTTAGATTAAAATAAAAAAGCACTATCAGAATGCTGACATTTTAAAGACAGGCAGGAAAACATCTCCAGTTATAGTGTCAAGACAAAAAAATCACTTGTCATTTATTTCATTTCTATTTTTTTGGTTCCTAAATTGCTGACTATTTCATTTCTCTGGATGTTTGGTCTCAAAATCAAAAGTACATTTTATGCTACCAACCAGCTTCTGGGGAAAAAAGCAGTCTCTTCCATTTAAAAAATATTCTCCTGAAAAAATACGTTTTATATGTTCTTCATGTAGGCTGAGTAGTATGCATCCATGCAAGGAAGGATGTCATTTCATTTGTACCATTTAAATCATAGGAACATAGAAAGTTAGGGTTAGAAGGGACGTCAGTAGGTCATCTTGTCCAACCCCCTGCTCAAAGCAGGACCATCCCCAACTAGATCATCCCAGCCAAAGCTTTGTCTGGTTGAGTTTTGAAAACCTCTAAGGATGGAGATTCCACAACCTCTCTGCGTAACCTGTTCTGGTGTTTTATTACCCTCCAAGTGAGAAAATTCTTCCTAATATCTAACCTAAACTTCCCTTGCCACAACTTGAGACCATTGTTCCTTGTTCTGTCATCTGCCACCACTGAATACAGTCTAGTTCCATCCTCTTTTGAACCCCACTTCAGGTAGTAGAAGGCTGCTATTAAGTTACCTCACTTCCCTTGACCCTAATCACTTCCCTTGACCTACTGGTAACATACCAATGTAGCCCAGTATGCTGTTAGCATGCATGACTGGTGACTCCTGAGTCAGGGAGGGCACTTGCCCCCACAGCGACCAGTCAGCTGGATCTAAGAGAACACTGCCTGGAAGTGCCAGCGGTGTGCCCGGAAGGGCCAGGGACTCGCCCAGAAGTGCCAGCGGCACTTCTCCTGGTGCCCCCACTTCCCAACCGGTGCTCTCAGAGGAGGGTACCAGTGCTCCCTCCTGCCCAACCTGCCTGCCACCTAAGCGGACTCTGTGAGGGGGTGTACCAGTGCTCTCGGGAGTGCACGGGCACCCCCATGCACCCCCTACGCATTGCCACTGGCTGTTAGCATTCTTGGCAACAAGGGCAGATTGCTGGTTCATATTCAGCTTATTGTCCACTGGAACCCCCAGGTCATTTTCTGCAGAGCTGCTGCCCAGTCAGTCATCCCCCAGTCTGTACTGGTATATGGGATTGTTCTGTCCTCAGTCCAGGACTTTGCACTTGTCCTTGTTGAACCTCATGAGATTCCTTTTGGCCCAATCCTCCAATTTGTCTAGGTCACTCTGAATCCTAGCCATACCCTACAGCATATTTACTTCTCCCTGCAGCTTGGTGTCATCTGCAAACTTGCTGATGGTGCACTCTGTGCCATCTTCCAGGTCATTGATGAAGACATTGAACAAAACTGGCCCCAGGATTGACCCCTGGGGCACTCCACTTGATACTGGCTGCCAATAGACATCAAGCCATTGATTGCTACTCTGAACCTGATGCTCCAGACAGTTTTCTATCCACCTTACAGTTCTTTCATCCAGCTCATACTTCCTTAGCTTGCCTGGGAGAATGTTATAGGAGACCGTATCAAAAGGCTTGCTAAAAATCAAGGTATACCACATCAGTCTCCCTGAATCCACAGAGCCAGTCATCTCATCATAGAAGGCAATCAGGTTGGTCAGGCATGATTCCATGCTGACTGCTTGTAATAACCTTTTTTCCTCCAAGGGCTTAGAAATGGATTCCTTGAGGATCTGCTCCATGATTTTTCCAGGGACTGAGGTGAGGCTGACTGGTCTGTAGTTCCCTGGATCCTCCTTTTCCCCTTTCTTAAATATGGGCACTATGTTTACTGTTTTCCAATCATCTGGGACCTCTCCTGAGTGCTATGACTTTTCAAAGATGATGGCCAATAGCTCTGCAATCACTTCAGCCAACTTCCTCAGCACCCTCAGGTGCATCCCATCTGGCCCCATGGACTTGTACATGTCCAACTTTTCTGTTCTTTCACCACTGAGGGCTGCTCACTGCCTCCCCACACCGTGCTGCTTGGTGCGGTAATCTGGGAGCTGACCTTGCCTGCAAAGCTTGAGGCAAAAAAGGCATTGAGCACTTCAGCTTTTTCTGTATCCTCTGTCACAGTGTTGCCTCCCACATTCAGTAAAGGACCCACACTTTCCCTGATCCTCCTCCTGCTACCGACATACTTGTAGAAACCCTTCTTGTTACCCTTCACATCCCTTGCTAGCTGCAACTCGAATTACCTTTTGGCCTTCCTGATTTCATCCCTGCATGCCCAAGCAATGCTCTTATATTCTTTACTAGTTACTTGTCAAAGTTTCCCCTTCTTATAAGCTTCCTTTTTGTGATTTTGTTTACTAAAGAGTTCCCTGCTAAGCCAAGCTGGTCTTTTGCCATACTTGCAATATCTTCTCTTTAGCAGATGATAAAAATAAATAAAATAATCATATGCTTACTATCTTCATTTACAATTTGCTGTAAACAGTTTTCTATCTACACCTGAAATGGCAGGAGTTCCAGATACAGGACCCTGAAAATATTCTCTGCCTGAATTCTTGGGTCAGATATGGTGTTGGGGAAATACTTTAGCACTCTGACCTGCTTCTCTTTCCAGACTAGTTTGAACAAGTTGCAGAACATGTTGCAGTTGGCCTCTATGCAGAATTCCTATGTTTGTCATTGTTTACTCTAGCCAGCAATGACTATATTTCATGATCACAATCACTGTATAGATTCTAGACACTTTAGAAACTCAGCAACCATCTCTTCAGTCTCTCCTTAACTCCACTCACGTGAAGGTTTTTTGTTTTGACCTAATTCAAGGCTTGCAGCTAGCTAGTAGTCTTGATAAGATCAAATGAAAAACATTGGGGTGTGTCCAGATGAGTGTGCACATGCCTATTGTGCACACGTGGCATATTTGCAGTGTGGACTCTAAATTTGATACCAGGAAATCCTGGTATAAAAAAAAAAAACTGCTGAAAAACAGTGGAGCAGTGAAAAGCACTGGAGGCTGGGTCCTCCAAGGAGATGCTCTGGCACCCTGCCAGAACATCCCTATGCCTGTCCCCTTTCTCTGCTTCTCCAGCCCAGTCTAGTTCCTGATCCCCAGTTGAAGGCTTCTTAGGAAGGGCATGGGGATCACTGGGGCCTGGGTACAGGCACAAGGAGCAGAACAGCAAGGGCTGGCACTGCTCAGAGGCACAAAGCAGCTGCAGCAGGATTTACTCAGGACTAATCCAGCATAGCAGGAAGCAGAACACACTCCCTCGTCAATCCCTCATTGTGCTGCTAGGGGACAGAGGCTGGCTTTGAGCAGTCTGGGTCAGCCAACCAGGGATGCCCTGTGCACTGCTGCCATCCGTCACTGGGCAGACTGAGGGAGCCTATAGAAAATGCTGAGGTGTGTGTGCAGGGCCCCTTGACAGCATCAGTTCTGTATACTATCTGTCCCTCAGGGGCTCAACATTCAAATATCTGTTCAGGGGTCTCTGGGTATGTTTTTCTATCAGAAGAACAAACTCAGAAGAATTCTTCCATGTCATTTGAACATCCATACACAACCTTGGTGATAAGTTAATGAAAAAATCTTAATTAATTAATGAATACATTTAGACTGAAAAGTTGAAAGTTTCTAGACATCAGAGGAAATGAAGTTCTGGAACAGCCTTATGGCAGGAGGAGTGTGGACAAGTAACCACATTAGTATTAAAATGTGTCTCGATAAAGGTGAATATGCAATGTAGTTGCCTGCAATAATGATTCAGTGACTGAGGTTATCTCTTGCAGTCTTCTGTTTATGACCTTGAAATATGAAAGCTAGAAAATGTCTATTTTTTTGCTTTTGCCTAATTCTCTGCAGCAGTAATAGTATGTCAAAGTAGCTTAACTTTTTTCCCATCTTATTAGGCTCTTTTTGTTAACCTCTGCAATATGAATTTGACAATACTGTAATGAGAGTACAAACAGAGCACCAACCACAGGCATTAGTTGGGGAGCGGGGCAGGGTGCCCAAGCTACAGTAGCAGCAGTCAAGGTTGGGTAAGACCTCTTGGAGCTTGGGACCCTCTGCCCCCTTTTGGCATTTCTGCCAAGGGCATGAAAATCACTAGTTATGCCCCTGGAATTGAAAACATTTACAGTCAGTTTAGGTGACCTGATATCTGCAGCCCCACTGAATAATGGCATCTGGCCCAGATCTAAAAATACAACAATAATAATGTTGTGATA
The DNA here is from genome assembly GCF_000455745.1 of Alligator sinensis. NCBI lineage: Eukaryota > Metazoa > Chordata > Crocodylia > Alligatoridae > Alligator > Alligator sinensis. Next base: position 641,921 of record NW_005842530.1, read on the forward strand.
CCTGTCATGCTGGGATCTTTCAAAGGATTGCCTTTACTGTGCAGAGAAGGGAAAGCAAATTAATGCATATTTCCCCTGGAACAGCAACATAACTAGGGGTGGTAGGACCCAGAGTCCAGTCCCCTGCTATCACATCATATAATCCCATTCATAATAAAACCAGGATAAATAAATCAAGAGAAAAAGAACGGTTACCTAATTGGATGGGATGGAATAAATCAGGTTTTAAATTATATTTACAAACCTCTAGTCTAGCAAACAGCTCGGAATTCCAGTGTCCTGAGATTTAACTTCCTCCAACCTTGCCTTATGGTTTAGTTTTTGATTATCTGATTCTTTAGATCTAATCTTTCTTTGCCAACACAGAGTTTCTTTGATTCCATTTGGGAAATTCTTCCTTCCTAAATAAACTGCTTTCAGATTCTAGATAGACAAGGGTGATGATCAAGCCAAGAGAATTTTTCTGGATACTTAATGTCAGAGCACCCTCATGAGGACTCCAGTGCAAGAAGGCAGGTGTCTTTACTGATTTTAGAGAGGATGACCTTTTGATAGAAGAGGGAACACAGGGACCAAGAAATTAGGATGTAATTGAGTCCATAAATCACTTTTTAGGTAATAAATACTAGAAGGATTGGAACTTTAAATGTGCATGGTATGAGATGGAATCAGCTGCTTCAGAATGACTGGAAGAGACCCAGAGTGCTGTACTATGAACATAAAGCTTGAAGTCAAGAGTATGTTTGAAATATCTCTGACTAGTATTTTCATCTGTAGACTTAATCTGTACTGTGTAGGTATGGAGATTTAAATTGTGCAGCACCTAACCCACCTAACCCTTTCCTTAATCAAACAGAATCAGGTATCATGCACGTTCATGACCCAAGGATGATAAGAAAAGGGAGTGAATGCTCCTTATGATCCCACAAGAGGCTACCTCTTTTGTTTATCTGTTTTGTATAAAATAGCATCTTGGTATGAAAGGGCTGATAAGAATGGTCTGCAGCTTATTATCTCTGCTCTTTGGGTAGTAAGGAGTAAAAAACCAAAAACCTTTCTTGGGAGAGATTTGCAGACCTTTTCAAAGGCATCCATTCATCTGCAGGAAGAAGAAAAGTGGCATCTCCGTATTGTACAGCGGGTTGCTTCATATTATAAACGTCTCTGCTGTGTGTTAGAATCTCTGTTCTGCCCAATTACAGGGCACAGCATAGTGTTTTTTGACACACTGTAAACCTGGATGTTGGATCTAATTCTGTGCATGTGCCTTTCACATTCCCATCATTGTCTCACATTTTGACTGAGTATCTCTATGTTGCTTTCATCACAACAAATTTATTATTTTGTTCACAGAGACAACAGTAAAAATCTAAGTATTTTCTTAGTGTTTGGTGGTGGTGAGGGACTGGAGGTGGGGGCTAAAAATAGCCTGGTGCCAGGGGGTAGGTTGGGAAATTGTAGCCCTAGGGTGGGGGACAGTGGCTAGGCTTTTCCAGTCTCAGGGCTGCGCTGGGAATTGTATAGAAGTTCAGTAAGATTGGTCTTGCTGGATCCAATCTAAATTAGACTACCTTGGAGGTACACTGAACTTGGACTGGGTCAGCCATTTTTGCACCAGTCTAATTGTCCCTAACTTCTGTACAGTTTGTACAGTGCGTACTTAGATCAACCGAGGTATCTAAGTGTAAACTCTGCAACTGAACAAACAAAGTTAGATCTGGTGGTCATTTTAATGCAGTCTAACCTCCCTGAATGCCTATATGTACCCAACTGCTGAAACTTCTTTAGCCTGACGAAGGGTTTTTGAACCCAAAAGCTTGCTTAATAACTATTCTCCAACCATTTGGGTTGGTCTAATAAAAGATATCAAATTCACCCAAGGAACCTTGTCTGTATATGTACCCAAAGATTTGGAGACTGTTAGCAGAACCCAGGTATTCAGGTACCTGGTGTACTGCAGTAACCCTTTCTCCTTTGGAGTTCCTGCTTTCAATCCTTAATTAGATCAGAAGTGGAAATTTGCTTCATCGTCTCCAGGTTAGTCTCTAGTGGACACTAACTGCCTGATTATCATTGTCTCCCCAAGAGAAAGACAGGGTTGTAACAGAGATTCTCAAAATGAGAACAGAGCTGAAATGTTTTACTGAGATGCATTCATTTCCACATAACTTTTATTGGAAGGTCTTTGTATTGGGGGCGGGGGGCATTTGGAAGAAGGGCAGAAGACAAATTATAGCTGGATAGGGTCCTGGGTAGGAGAGAGGACCCAAGCTTAAAGCCCCTGCCCTGCTTGATTTGGCAAGCTATGAAATAAAGGTCTGTGTTCTGAATTAGCCCAAGCAGGGATTTGAACATCTCAGGCCCATGCCCAAAACACTGATATGCAAACAGTGACACGTATTGTTACCTGGATTACAGTTAACCTTGTGGGTGGGCTGCTGATAAGAGGCAGAAACAGGTCTACAGCCCAATCTTTTAGTTGGTGGCACTTCAAAACATAAAAACAAACATCTGTCTGGCTCCCTGTGACAGCACAATGTAGATTCTCGCCTATACCAGCTGGGGAGACTCGAGAGGTGGGAGGAGGGTGGCACTAAGGTTGGCAGCAGATCTTTTTGAATTTGCTGAGTTCTCCAAATTTCCCTCCAGACTACGCCCAATATTTATAGATGGCTGGTTCTAATATTCTAATAAATGATCTCTCATTGGTTTAATTTAAATTTCTTCGTTTCACTGAAACTTTTAGAACTGGACTGAACCAGATCTCTTGTGGACTTGAAAGACGTCAGTTAGTTGGGATTTATATCCTTGGAAAAATAACCATTGTGGAATGCTTTTCAACACTGGACTGTTCCTTCTTTACCATGGTTTGTGGTCTTCTCTGAAAAGGTTGTTTTGTTTTTTACAAACATCTTAACAAACATATATCTATCATAGCAAAAGAACATCTAATACATTTGGTTACATCAATTATTACTACTAATATTTTAAGATAAAGCTATGATACAGTGTATTTGGATTATTTAATGTATGGCCTTCTTTCAGGCCTTGTGCTTTGTTTAATTGTATCTCATTACTTGGTTAGTTAGACATATGGATGGCTTCCTTTACTCTGCTGACCAAGTTAGTTGTTGCACCTGAAAAGGTTCATGCTACCATCACTCAGAACCAGGCTTTGGGGCCTTCTGCTTAGCCACACTTCTGTAGCTTGTCCTAGGCTCCTTGAACATGGCCAAGGCTGGCAACAGTACATGAGTAGAAGCATTTGTGAAAATGATTGAAAGGTTTGTGTTTACTTTTGTGCAAAATTTTAAACCTCCCAAGGTGCCACAAAATGGAATTATCATTGTCTAGTCAGGCACAAAGCAAAGAGTACATGTGCAGAATCCAAAGTTAGAACCGCAGGGAGCAGGACTCCTGCGCATCAGTCGGCAGTGCTCTGTGGGGAAAGCTTAATGATGCTAGAGTTTAGCCAGTGTTATTTATCCACGACTTTCAGAAGCATCAAATTGCATGAATAAAGTGCATACACAGTGGTTTTATAACCATGGTTTTCAACCTTTTCAGAATCCAGGAACCTCTCTGTAACTTCTCTGAATTTAGCAGCACCCCATTTCAGAAACTAGTTCATTTATTACAGTGCTTATCTCCTTTCACCCCACTCTGGTTCAGGCTCAGTGCTCTGGGACCTAGAATTATTCAAAGGAGAATCTCCCAACCCTGAGTACACTAGGACACAGGTACTGTATTTCCCTCTTCTCCAGTGTAGTTTAGGCTTAGGGGGCAAGTGTGGGCACCATCACTGCACCTATTCCTTCTGTGACCCACACGGTGGCAACCAGAGCTATGTGCCCCGCATACGCCCTCCTGTTGGGTTCGGGAGTGTGTGTGTGTTGGGGGGGGCAAGCTGGGCTGAAAAGCATGCCTTGATGTCCCACATCTGCCCTCCTGCCTATGGCAGAGTGTACTGCTTGGAGCAACTGTGGGTGCCACTTGTTTGCAGAATGCTGGGGGAGAGGAGGAGCTAGTGTGTGTACCTCCTTGCACAGGTATTGGGCACTGTGGTGCCCTAAAAGGCATCTTGTGGCACCCTAGGGTGCTGGGCACCATGGTTGAGAATCACTGTTCTGCTGGGTTTTGTTGATATGTGGCCTCATGCTGCTGGTGCTTATGGTTTTCCTAGGATAACTAGGGTAGCACTGAGAGTCAATGTCTGCATTTTTTGAGCATTAAGCCCATTGCCAAATGGGTATATTTTACTTGTTAAGGTAATAAAAATTTGCATAGTTGTCCAGATTGATTGATTGTAAGTTAAATGCAAGTGACAAGCAAAATACTAGTACAGTCTGTTAAATATGTGCACTACTAAAATAGCCTTTCTTTTCCAAATAGGTGTTTTTTAACACCAAGGGAACAAGTTAATGAGGTGAATACCATTGACTAATTGCTTTTTTGTGGTTCTTGGGGATTCAGGCACATATCTGCACTTTAAACAGCTCATCTGAGGATTTTTTATATGCCTGGGGTGGAGGGAAGAGGCTCAGTGAAACCAAGGACTGGGATATAAATTCAAATCCCCCCTTATCAAATATGTATCCTTTGATCTAATAAGTAGGTTGAGTCTCGCCTGACTTCTCAGTGAAAAGAAGAAGAAAATGTAATGCTGTTTTAAAAAAATGCAGTTATTAAACTTGGATATCAGAATTCTCTTAGTTTCACATATTGGTTAACTGTTCTGTTACAGGATTTCCTTAATGACATAAACCATGAAATTAGTATCAAACTGCTTTTCCAGGTGGCATATGGAGTTCTTTATGTATGTACATACACATTTGCACAGGTTGTTTTAAAAGTGCACCAGAATACATTCTAATACAACTTACCAGTGACTAAAACTGAAAAGTAATTAGCAAAATATTGCTCATGATTTATCATGCTACAAACCACAGACCAAAACTTCAGGGGGGGAACACTCCTCTACTCCATGTGATTGACAGGTCTGGTTTTGCCCCCATGCTGCAAGCAGGCTGAATTAGTCATTGTAATGGATCTGTTGCTCCATTATTCAAAAAGGGACGTTTTCAACTAAACACAGATAAATTATCCTATTATTTTTTCATAACATGATTACTAATTACTTTTGCTTTGTGGGTGCAACTTGATGGAGAGTCTGTGGCTGTCATTCTCAGGGAAGAAAGAAATATTATAGATTGTTAGGAACATTAATAGAAAGTAATTCATATTACCTTTCTATCAGAAAAGTCATAGTTACTTTAATCTGTTGTTCAGAGTAATCTACCTGCTTACAGGGCACCTCTTACTTCATCAGTCTTGCACATTTTCACAGATTCTTTTTTTTTCCAGGATGGCCCTTATTTTTACTTAAATTAGAAGGCCAATTGATTATCTCTCTTGTAGACTTTGTTTTTCTCCCTTTTTGGCTTGGGTCTATGTAACATAGATCTTCTCTGTGTGTTTTCTGGTACTCTATGTTGCTTTCCTCATCAGACCAGTCTTGACAAGAGGCTGTTCAAGACTCAGTATTTTCGCTTGTACCGGGATTTGTCAAACAGTTGTGTTTGTTATAGTGCCTGCTGGCTTGCAACACCTGAGATCATTTTAAGGTTTTGTTTTCAAACAAATCTGAACATCATCATCATCTGTGTTTTGTATGCTTTGGAGTCAAACTATAAACCTGTATGCTGTAGGTGTAGGAAAAAGGAAGATGTTTGCACATGACTGTCCCCACATGACAGGCCAAGTCTCTGATTTCACTACAGAAGGGTTGCATATCTCTAATGGTAGCTTGAATTTGTGTTCAGGGGCGGACATTGGGAACTCTATAGCTATTCATTAAAGAGATTTACCTTTTAAGTCTCTGCTGAATTTAGTGTCCAGCTGGAGACCTTATCCCCAGAGCTGGTCAAATGTCTCATTGCCAACAGTATTACTAGCGAGTATTGATGAACGTTTATAGACGTGCTCGGAGGGGGTGGGGGGTGCTTTAATTACTGAGCCGTGATAATTAAAAGCACTCGAGCATCACATGTATCAGCGTCCCTGTGCTGAAAAAATGGCAGTGGGGCACTGTGGACTAAAGCTTATTTGACAAGCTTTAGTTCAAAGCACCATGCCACCATTTTCAAGGCAGGAACGCTGATATACATGATGCTGGAGGTTTTTGGGGTGTGTTAATTTCCATGCTCTAGCAGACTCAATTAATCTGGTCTGGATTTACAGTGTATTGCAGCAGCCTCCCTACGCATGTATAAGTGTCTAATATGTTTAAATTCAGAAAGTAGGTATATATACTTTGTTTTCATTATTCAGCCCAGTTCTATGGTTTAAGCCAGATGCATCAGAGAAACAGCTTGCAAAACTGTCATCAAACCCATGGGATGGCAAACTCTTCTAATTCAGTGGGGATGGCACCTGCCACCAAAATTCAGGGTATGGAGCTTCACTGGTGACACGTTTTCATGGTGACAGATCAACAATGACTGAATTAATTCCCATGATTCTCTGATGCTGCTTGCCCCACTGTCAGAGGTGAGTGCAGATCTGATCCATGAGGAGACCCATGTTCCACATCTAGCCCAGGGAGCTCAGTAGAGTTTTATGCCCCTAGTTTAAGCAGTTATATTCTGTGAATTAGGATGGCAGCAGATTTCAGGACTTTTTCTACAATAATTAACTGCAAACTATTTTTTCATTCTTTTTCCAACTGGATTTATATCCAGAGTAGAAATTCTCTTCTGTCACTATATCTGCAGAATCCCACAGCCACTGACTTGTAGCTGTTGCCCTTAAGGAGAGAGGGCAGAAATTATCACACTGAATCCATTTCACTAAAAGAGATTGTGGTATCAGAAAGCTAGACCAGTGGCTGCGCAGCACAAAGAGATAAGACTGGGCCAGTATTCTTAAGCAAATACCCAAGCACTAATAATCAAAAAGAGGTACAGAAAAACACAGGCCAAATACTGGAAACTGCTTTCTGTATAACAATTCTTGCATTTTTAATTCTACCTTTCTGCACTTTGTGTAAATTATATCTCTTTGAAGGCCTTTGTGTAATCTTGGTGAAGACTATGAAGACTAAGGTCTGTTGACCATGACATGAAGATTATGTGTATTATAAATGCCTGCAACATGGCTACAACCAAAAGCCCAGCTACATGGATAGATTGTACTAGCTAGGGAGAGCTTCCTCCCTCTGGTTCCCACCCATTCCTGAAGGGATTTAGTCAGAAGTAAACTGTTTTAAAAAATTCCCTTACTACCAATCTATTAGTAATGCATGCTTTGGTGAAGAAAGGGGGCCTGGATCATAAAAGGGTATTATGAATGGACAGAGTGTTTGTTAAATGGCATATTAGTACAAGAGCAGGGCATCGTATTGAGGGTGGAGGAGGGAATGTTTATCATATTTTCATACACCCCATCTGACTCCTAGCACATGCATGCAGAGTGCTAAGACATCTGAGCTCATCTGCTGTGGGCATATAGGGCCTGATCCTATGCCACAAATAAGACATCTAGGTGCAATCCTGTCCTATGCTGCTTTTAAAACTGTTATTGCAAAAGGTGGATGGGTCTTTGAAGCTTTTCGTGACTTGTTCATAAGGCTAACAAAGGGGAGAGGCATTAATGGCTTTTTAGGGACTCAAACAGGGGGGAAAAGCATTGCACTTAGATGCTTAGATGCCTATGTGCCATTTAAATACCAGGTAGGTGGAATGGGATCTGTCCCACACTGCAGCGTGTGTTTATAGTAGAGTGATGAGATTTGTTTAACAGATGGCTGATCGGGATTGTCTTTGTTGGCTCTGTTGACCTTTATTGTAAATTGCTGTGGGATAGCTGCATTATTAGACGACTCTATAAATAGCCATTATACTGTGGGAATGTTATTACAAAAATGAACGTTACACAAACAGTTTGTCTTTGCATTTTGTGGAGGATGTGTGTGTTGGGCTCACAAAAGGAGAACTCTTCTCAACATACTTACACCTGCTGCTCTGACCAGTCTAGCTGAAGGAAGAGCCTATAAAATGTTTTAAGTTGTTGCCAGGAGACCATGCCGTCCTGATGTGTGCAGTGCAATAATTTTGATAAGCCTACAGTCCAAGGGCTGCCTAGTGTTATAGCAGCAGCTTGTGAACTGTCAATGGAGGGGACAGAATTTAAGGCTGAACTTGCATGGTGGGCTGGGAGGATGTGGGGAGCGTCTGGTGTAAGGGTACACAGCCCTTGGAGCCTGGGAGGACTTCTGACTAATGCTTTAGCTAGCATCTATGGCATTTGCAGGGAGTCACATCCTTCTAAGTTTGAGGATTTCTGCAACACAGAGCCCAAAGAGGTAGAGATGAAGTAATGGGGAAAGAGACAGGAATGTCTCCTTGAAGTAATTCATCAAAAAGGCACTGTATGATATTTTCCTGACCACAACAGTATCAGTTTTCTATGTCAGGTATTTTGCTGGTGAGCTGGAAGACACTTTCCACTCTCAGTTGTCTGAATAAAAACCACAGTGTATTGTGTTCCTTTTCTGAAGATCTCTTTTCATCCCTTTCAGAAAAGTAATTTTATATTCAGTGAGGCAAGTAGTCCTGATATCAAAGAAGAGGGATTTCTGTTTAAAATCTATGCTAAGCTTGGCCCAGTAGATTTTTGCCATCTAGTCTGGGGGTTTGGGGTGGCGGGTGGCGGGGGTAACTGCTCTGCATAAGAACATTTTTGGCTATCAGTCTTGCCTTGTTCCTTTACTAAGCTGCTTTTGCATTCTCCTTATGCTCTTTCTGACTCCTCATGGGCTCTCCCTGTTCTCAGCAGTACAAAATAACTTCTACCACTAGTTCAGCCAAACTGAAATGTAGACATGTTGCTTCTTCAGATTTCTAGAAAAAAAAATCTATCTCTGTTTGTTGTTTTTTCTTTTCACCTTGCAGGAAAGCAATCTCCAGGTCAGGCCTCCAGCACTTGGCCCCTGTGCATTCCCTCAACATCGCAGTCTCCAATGGGCCTGTGAAGGAGCCACGAACAGCACTAGAATGGACTGTAGGTGTTTGTTTTTATGGCAATTTACCTGAACAGTATCTTCTGCCAGTGCTGTCACCCTTCATTTATTTGTGTGTGGATCGTCATCAGCAATCCCTCAATTCAAGGATGATCTCTACTATGGCTCATTGATGGGTCTTGAGGTGTCTTAAGAGTGTGGATAAGTTAGGTGCAATAAGAGGGCTGATGTTGGCTACATTAGGTCTGGTCATTATGAGGTGCTGAGAACTCAAACCTTGTTCCAGCAGAGTGCATAAGCATGTGAATATTCCCATTAGTCAACAGGACTGCATGTGTTTAAAGTTAAGCATGTAGCTATATCCTTTATGAGCTGCTTGCTCAAGTGCTCAGCATCTGATACGATCAAGCCCTCACACAGGCAATGAAGTGTGTGTTGTGTGTTTGAGAGATTTTTCTTTCCTTTGGAACCTGTTTTTGTGCTTTAGGTAGAGATAATCTATATATCAAGACTGGATGGCTTTCTCAATAGTGTTCTCTGTCCCAGCCACAACTGCAGAGGCTAATGATTAAATTAGATGATCTCACTAGTCCCCTCTGACTTTAAAATCTGTAGGTGAGCACAGAGCAGAGTGTTAAAAAGTTGAATTGCCCCAGAGTTTGAGAGAGCCAAAGGAAAATCCAAAGGTATTGGATTTACAAAGACCTAGATCTTGTTCTTCAGGAAACCTTTAGAACCTAATCAGGAAGGGGTTTAAACACCCACTTTTCTTTAATCCCAAATCCTGTCCTGTTGCTGTCAGTGGGACTGCTCAGATGATGTATTAGACACAGGCAGACTTCAGTGTCTTCCTGAATTGTAGTTTAAATCATAGCTTCACTCTTGAAACATAGCATTGTACAACGCACACCTGCCCACATGACTGCTCACATAACCCCGCATAAAAGTATGCCAGTGGAACTCATGGCTCTAGGGAGGTGTTACATACAGAACATTTTTGAAAGGTTATTTGGATTAATTTGTGTTATGCTTGGAAAGGACATTTTTGCAACTAGTCTCTCTGCCTTCATTACCACAAGACAGTATTAACAATGTCTATAGCAGCTCCATCAGTTCTGTCCTAACTTTCCTTTAGTATTTCTCTTGAGGGTGATTCAGAGACCTTCTGTGTCACATATTGCAGTGTCTAACTGATATCATGGCCAAAAAGTGTTGCTTAAACTAGTAGAATAAATGTTTCTTTCCTTATGTGTCTATGGTGATACCTGAAAATAATTCCCTGTCCATGTTCTTCATTATTAGTAACGCCACGCAGGATATTTGTGGTTGTCATATTAGAAGTAGTATGGGGTACTAGCTTGGGACTCAGGAATCCTGAGTTCTATTTTAAGCTCTGCCATCGGCTTCCTGGATGAGGTCAGGTGAGTTGCTTCACCTGAATGTCCTTCTGTTTTCCTATTTTGAAAAATGGGGAAAATTTTACTTACTCCCTGTAAGATGCATTGATAAAGTGCCAGGTGATGGTAGAGGTTTCCTTTCTTTCCTCACATGTGTAAAAATTCTTAGCTTCATTGGTCTCATACAGTCGCATTTTTTAAACTTGCTATGCCTTTTGTCACCCTTTGGCTTGTCTTTAATTTTCTGAGGCAAGTGATTTTGTACTATAAGATACGGGTTGGCAACCTATGGCCTGTGGGCCAGATCCAGCCTGTGGAGACTTTGGATCCAGCCTGGAGCTATGGCTTTGGTGGCATTTGGTGGTGGGGGGATTCTCCCTGCACTGCACTGCAGTGTACCACCAGGGGCTCTGGTGGAGAGGGAGCTCTGTCCATGCTGTGCCCCAGTTGAATGGCATGGACACTGGTGGAAGGGGGCTTTCACTGTACCACAGCTGTGTGGTGGGGGAAAGCAGTGGTGGTAGTCAGGTCTTATCGCCTGCCTTCCTCCCTCCAACTTGAGCTGTGTCATTTTGCACCCCCATGGGAAAGGCATCCCGTGTTATAAAAGCAACCCCAAAGATGTCCTGTGTGCATTCTCCCAAAAGCTTATGCATCACTCCCACCTGTGACTGGTCCATGATGCCAGCTACCATTGTCCAATTATTAAATGTTTAAATAAGTGCCTTTGTGCTTCTTATCATGCTGCCCCTAAGACATGGGAGAAGCTACCCATAAACTGTAAAGCTACTTCATTATTCTTCCTCAATCCTTTCTTAAAACTCTCCCTTTTTTTGATGCTTCCAAAAAACTAGTCAGCAGCTCCTGGTGCACTGATACCTCTAGTGATCATGTTGGCCAACATTGTCTCATTGTTTCATGCTGCTCTCTGTCTTCATCTATTTGTTGTCTCATCTTTATTTTAGAAGCAGGGGTCATCTTTCTATTTGGTGCTTGTGTGGTCTATAGGGCTCCTAAGTGCTACAGTAATACAAATAGCACATAACAGTATGTAGTGCATATCTCTGCAATATATTGTTTGAAGGGATATTCACATAGCTCTATAGCTGTATGACACACATCCTTTTAAAACAGTGGTTCTCAACCATTTTTGTACCAGGACCCATTTGTGAACATTGATGGACAGTTCTGGCCCTCAGCCCTGCTGGTGCACCTCATTCCTGACCCACCGCTCCCTGTCTCTGCTGATGACCCTTGGTCCCAAGCCACAGACACCTGGCCCTGCTGGTGCCCCTCACTCCCGACTCACAGTCCCCTGCCCCTCTATGACATGCTGGTGTTCATCACTCCCAACCTGCAGCCCCCTGTCTCCCCCCAGCCCTGCTGGAGGGGACCCCCAGCTGCCCTATCCTGCTTAGGCTGGAGTGCAGTGGCTCCAGCGGCTCCAGCTCATGTGGATGGCAGTGGAGTGAGTCCAGCCCTGGCATTGGCTAGAGGGAGGAGGAGGAGGAGGAGGAGGAGAGGCCTGTGGTACCCTTCCCTGCCCTGGGCTGGGGTTCCCATGCCATGCTAGGCAACCTGGTCACAGCCCCTCCTGCCCCCCTAGCAGCGTCTCCTGATTGCCCTGCCCCTGTGAGTATGGGCATCTGTCTCGGTGCCACTGGCTCAGCTACGTAGCTCCCTCCCACTCCCTTCCCTGCTGGAGGGGCAGATGCCTTCCCTCCTGCCCCCCCTGCCCTGATGCAGCCTTGGCACCTGGCCATCTTCCCCCAGTGCTGGCAGGCACATGTCCCCACCTCACATACCCATCCCCTCCACACTCACACACCCCTAGACACCCAAGCCCTGGACCTCCAACCTCCACTCCCCATATACTCACTTGCATCCAGCTGCTGGGGCTGCACATGCTGCTGTATGCACACATACATGTGCACCTGCTGCCTTCAATCACCCCAAGCAACTGTTTACAGGCTCTGGAAGGGGAAACCCATGCTTTCGTGCATTTTTCTGGGACTTGCTCACCACCCTTTCAAATATTCTCGTGACCCACTTTTGGGTTACAACCCATGGGTTGAAAAACACAGCTTTAAAAAGGCCTTTGAGGAACCTATGAACATACTTTGAAATAAGTAGCAAAATTCAGGTTTGGACTCTTAGGTGTATTCTCTGAATGGACAGTTGCTATTTTAATCCTCTGCTGCATGATGTACACATTTATGGAAAAGTCCTGTATAGCTGAACAGGAATTAACCCTATAGGACCTAATGGATAAATAACAGATTTATACTAATATTACTCTAAAAACCATCACATTTAATAGAGGATGATAAAATACTCCTATGATTTTTTTTTCACCCCATGCCCTCATTATAATATAGTTTGGCAGGATTATTGTATTTTCTTATATACAACATGCCTCCCAAATAAGACATGCACCTTCTTTTGGGAAGGCAGAATGAAGAAAAAAATGTTCTAGTCATGGCTAAATTCTGGCTGCATGGAGCAAGGGCAGGGTCTACTTATCAGCATTGCTCGCTCTTCCTTCCTACTCAGTCAAAAGCTAGAGGTTTAACCCTGTCACAGTTGCTGCCAATTTGGCAGTGGCTGTGATGAGGTTAAACTTCTTGCTTTTGGCTGAGCAGTAAAGATAGGGTGATTGATGGTGAACATGGGACTGCCCTCCTCCATGTGGCTGGGATAGAGGAAGATGTGGCAGCCATTCCAGTGCTCCTATGCCTCCATTCCAGCATAGATATCAGGTTCCTCTCTTAAAACATGTTTCTCAGTTTTGGATAGCTAATTTTTGGGATCAGATGTATGTGGTCTGCGATATATACAAGACGGATTTAAAATGTCATATATAAACTCGAATCCCACTGGCATTCACTAATTGCAACACTGGTCCTGATGAATGCATTTCTTTTCCATATGAATGCCCTGCCTTCTAAATTATCATTTCATATCCTAATTTGTACACCAAATTATGTCTCTTCCCATTAAACTTTCTGCAAGACTAAGTCTTGTAATTGGGAACTAAGTATGCGAAGGCATACATCATCAGATATTCACATGAGGAAGGAGAGCCCTTGGGTATGTATGTTCCATTGCCCATTTAAACTAGCCTACTCTTTAGTAGTTATTGTAACAAATAGTAGTGACTCCCTAAATTTTCCATAGAGTTAAAAATCACTGACATTTTACACAGAAACTGTCTGAAGGAATATTTTTATGATTAATGATCATACTTGCTGCTTCTCCTTCAGCATTGTTTTTTTTCTGAGAGAATTCCTTGAAGAGAGATTTTTTTCAAGATGGTTGTGATCTCTCATTCTCAAAGGGAACGAGGCTACTGTAGCTTAACAAACATGATCCCCTTCCCCCTTTCAAATGGCTGTTACCCTCTGTTGCTTCCAAATGGAGTGAAACTAAAATGCCTTAGGTTAAGACAATAGCCTTTGGCAGTATAGGGAAGTTACCATCTTGGCTTCACTCATCCATGTTGAAGAATGCTTATTATGCAGCTTCTACTTAAAGATACACTTTTAAACTTTTAAGTACTCAATGCCGTTTTTATCTCAGTCTTCACAGGCTAGGTCAGCTTCCAGACTATAGCACCTGGCAGCACAGTTTGGGGAGGAGGTGAGCAGCCAACAATAGTGAAAGAGAACAGGTTAGGGACTATTTAGAAAGTCTGGATGTGTAGAAGTCCATGGGAGTGGACATGATGCACCTGAGGGTGCTGAGGGAGTTGGCTGTTGTGATTGCAGAGCCACTAGCCATTATCTTTGAAAACTTGTAGTGGGAAGAAGGAGGATCTAGGGAATTAGAGACCAGTCAGCCTCACCTCAGTCCCTGGAAAAATCAGGGAGTAGGTCCCCCAGGAATCCATTAGTGAGCACATGGAGGAGGCCTGGGGTGGCACGGACGTTAAGGCATTTTGTTAACCGTCCAGAGGTTGCAAGTTCAAGGCCATAATGGACGTGTTCATGGCACAGCGCCTGGCAGATTCTAATGAATCTACAAATTTTAAATACCATATCTCACAAGGACATAAGAAAGGAAAGCAGCTGGAGGAGAAGGTGATTAGGAATAGTCAGCATGGAGTCACCAATGGCAAATCATGTCTGAACAAACTGATTGCCTTCTTTGATGAGATGACTGGCTCTGTGGATGTGGGGAGAGCAGTGGATGTGATATACCTTGACTTTAGCAAGGCTTTTGACATGCTGTCCCACAACATTCCTTCAAGCAAGCTAAGGAAGTACTGGTTAGATGAATGGACTGTAAAATGGATAGAAAACAGACTGGATCATAGGGCTTAAAGGTTTTTAATCAATGACTTGATGTCTAGTGGGCATCCAGTATCAAGTGGAGTGCCCCAGGGGTCAATCCTGGGGTCAGCTGTGTTTAATATCTTCAACAACCTGGAAGATGGCATAGAGTGCACCCTCAGCAGGTTTGCAGATTACACCAGGCTGGAGGAAGTAGCAGGTATGCTGGAAGATATAGCTAGGATTCAGAGAGACCTCAACAAATTGGAGGACTGGACCAAAAGTAATCTCATGACATCCAGTAAGGATAAGTGCAAAGTCCTGCACTTAAAGATGGAACAATCCTGTGCACCAGAATAGGCTGGGGACTGACTGGTTAAACAGCAGCTCTGCAGAAAAGGACATGGGGGTTCTGGTTTAAACTGGATATAAGCCAACAGTGTGCCCTTGTTGCAAAGAAAACCTATGGCGTACTGGACTGCATTAGTAGGACGGTTGCCAGCCTATCGAAGGAAGAAATTATTTCCCTGTATTAGGCACTGATGAGGCCACCTCTGGAGTAGTGTGTCCAGTTTTGGGCCCCTCACTACAAAAAGGAGGTAGACAAATTGGAGAGAGCCTAAGAGAGAGCACTGAAAATGGTTAGGGGGTTGGGGCACATGACTTACTAGGAGAAGCTGATGGAACTGGACTTATTTAGTCTGAAGAAGAGAAGGCTGGGGGGTGGGGGCGGTTAATAGCAGTCTTCATCTATCTGAAGGGGGTTCTGAAGAGGATGGAGCTGGACCGTTCTCAGTGGTGGCAAATGACAAAACAAGGAACAATGGTCTCAAGTTGTAGTGAGGGAAGTTTAGGTTAGATATTAGGAAAAACTTTCCCATGAGGAGGGTAGTAAAGCACTGGAACAGGTTACCGAGAGAGGTGGTGGAATCTCTATCCTTGGAGGCTTTTAAAGCCCTGCTAGACAAAGCCTTGGCTGGGATGATCTAGTTGGGGATGGTCCTGCTTTGAGCAGGGGGTTGGACTACATGACCTCCTGAGGTCCCTTGCAGCCCTCATTTTCTATTATTCTATGATTGTATATGTGTATGAAGACTGATATGTGTGACAAAGGACAGGGAATTCAACCTTCACAGCTGTGGCTGTGTTGAATTGCTCTGTAGTGAAGGGAAGCAGCCACAGCATCTTGATGGATCTGGCCCTAAAAGTTAAAATTAAAATAGTTGTTTAAGGTGGATACAACATATCTTCAAATTATTAAATATTTCATATGGTAACACAGCTTTGGGTTTCTTTTTTAATCACATATGACATTTGTAACTGGTTTTTGTTTTGTTTTCTAATGTAAATTCCCAAACAAAAACTGTGAAAATGGAGATAAGGCTGAGAATACATATCAGCAGTTTAAGGGTAAGCAGGGGCTTTGTAACTGTCCCTAACTAGAAGAAGCCAAAGATAAGAGTTAAATATGGCAAGATAAAAAGGAGCAGCCAGTGCACCCAAACAACTTTATCTCTGCCAGGTATTGACACTATGAAAAAGGAAAAATGGAAAAAAAATGGATTTTTAAAAATTGATTTAATTTAATCTAGAATTATAAACTGAGATGTACACAAATAATTTCTGTATGTTTATTTCATGATGTCATGATAGGGCTGATTTGATAGTTGGCTTAATTTATCTGCCTCATATATTTGAACATTTTCCCCCCCTTTAAATGGTTTATTTAGAAATCCTTTTATAATAATATGAAAGTTCATCCCTGATGGGAAAGCTCCATTCTCATGGTTACAGGCCATGTTATATCTCATTTTGAATTGAATGTTCAGCCAGCTGGATGATCCGATTGGCTGAATATCCACGGCTGCTTGATGCCACAAATTAAATGACACAGGCTAGTTTGCATTGCCTTTGAAACCATTCTGGCTGCAGCTTGTGGAAGTAGCCAAAGGACTTTAGGAAAACAGTAATGCCTGCTTTGTTTCCTTCAGCATTTTGGGGTACCTCTTAAGGCACAAACCAAATTTAGCAAGTTGAAAAATGTGAACAGTGGTTATGGTCAAATACATATAATTATGATATTGCCCTTAAACTCTGCTCTGTGAATCTATGTTTGCATTAACCTTGGAGCAGAACATGCACTGTGTTTTCCCATATGCAAAAAACAATCTGCATGCTAAAAAGAACCTTGCTTTCTATGTCGGTAGTACAGAACAAGAGCAAACAAGTGGAAGGCGCTCACCTGAGGAAGTGGAGCAGCAGGTATCTGTCACAACAGTAGCAGCTACCTCTGCTACAGTGTGTGGAGGGGGGTCGGGATTTTCTCTCCATTTACAGGATAAGTAAAAAAGATCCTTACAGATACAAATTCCATATACCTACTATGGACAAAGCAGAGCTCCAACTTTCTTTGCACAATGATGCGTAAACACCAAACAACCAAATATTAAACAGGAGGTTTTTGCCTTTTCCCAAATTGTAAGTAGAATTTATTCCTGCCTTATTCCCACGTGTTATCCATTCAGAGTGAAGATACGTATGCTAAACTTTGAATGTTGGACATTGTTGGGGAAGAGGGACAGGACAGATTGACATGGATATGCCCAGTTTACATACTCTTTCCATTAGCATGCACTCTGTACCACTGTGAGAGACCAGATACATGTGGTCTGACCCACTATGGCATTTCTTTTATTGTTATATGAACCAAGCCAGCCCAAATCAGCAAATACAAAACAGCTCAAACAAGACAAATAATTAAGAGTCTGCTTGAATCAATCTTCAGGATAAAAATATCTGTGTGTAGAAGTATAGTAATTTGGACTCTGCTGTCCTTTGTGGTCTATCTTATGCAGAAGGTTGGGATAGATAAACATATTGGTACCTTTTAGTTTTATAATCTATGGGTCTGATTTTGTTTTTATTGTCCTGACTCTTATGGAAAAGGCCCAGCTGCAAATTTTTAGGCAGGGATGCTGATCTGTTGAAATCAGAATGTATTTCAGGAACACAAAATTCTTGTCCAAATTTATGAAAAGATGGGATTGAAACATTTTGTTTGAATAAAGTCAAAGCACTTTTGTTCACTTTATCCTGCCAACTTTTGTATTATATTTTACTACAGTTTATGAGATGTTATGTTATATAGTATAAAAGTCAACAAGATAAAGTCAACATGATACTTTTTGACCTTATTGAAAGAAAATGGTTCAGTAAGATAATTTCAATCAAGTTTCAATTATTTTTGGAAATTTTGTTTCACAGGAAATTTCAACATTTTGTTCTGATTCAGGATTAAAGGAAAATGTGGAATGTTGAAATATCTGGTAGAACTTCAAGAGCTTTGACCAACTCTGTTGTGAAGTCAGTTATGCCAGTGGAAAGTGAGTGCCAAAGTGGGTATAAATGCTTCCAGGTCAGAATGGTAACATTATATATCCATTTTGCTAAGATTTAAATGACCCCACAAGACACAAGGGAACCAAATTTTAATGTCAGAAGGTATCATTATGACCACCCAATCCATATTTTGGTATAATACAGTCTATAAAATGCAAAAGAGTCCAGTTTTTAAATTTATACTTCTATTATAAATTCAGGCCATATGAATCTCTGACCCATTCAGGAACAACAAAGAACAAAATCTAAATTGGTCTTAACTGGGTTATGGAAATAGGCCACTTTATCTTTAGAAACCTTGACTAGAAAGTCATGGGGAAACAATGTGAATGAAAAAAGGTTTTAATCTATTTTGCTTCTTTTTATGGACTTCTGATTCCTGATTAAAAATCATGTCCCAGGAGCTGTGTGCTTTCTTGCCTGGCTTGCTAAACTTATTCTCCCAAAGCACATGCTTTTATAATCAACATGATGTAGATTTATAATCTAGGTCATCATATGAACCATGATTTGTTGTTTGCCATTAGTTACTTTAGTAAGGAAAGCGTCTCATTAGAATACTGCCTTTGACAAATTTCTACTTATCCAGTGTGGAAACATCACCTGTTCTGTTGTCTCATTGTTTCATTTAGTTCCCCATAAACTGGGCAGGGAATTGAATTTCAGGCATTGCAGGATGGAGAGATAATCACCGTCATCAGAATACCAGAAGCCCGGCTACTTCTGGGAGGTGGTGGGGAGGTGCCAAGGAAAATGCCTTTGCTTGCTATGCTCTGGCACGAGTGCCGGGGTTTGACAACCCTTGATATAGATCAAGACAGTCCCTGCTCTAATAAGTTCATATTTTACATGGATAAAGTAGACAAAAGGTAGAAAAGGAAAGAGAGGCTCAGAAAGGTGAAATTACTTACCCAAAGTCATAAAGTATGTTGTGACAGTGAAATAGAATCTACATTTCTTGACTCACATGTTGGGGATGATATTGGATGTAATGTTATCCAAAAGTTTTCTGACTTTTGTAGGCTGTTTATTTTATAGTTATGCAGCTAAATATGGACATGTGGACCTATCACCATAAAATACTACCCTTTTCTTCCACTTTCCTTTCAGGATTTTGACCTACTGTCTTACTGTAAATCAACCCCACACTACTGATAGATGCTTACATTCTTTAAATGCGAATTAATATTGATCTGGTTATTGTGAATGCATTTGTATTGGAGGAATAAAAAAAAATCTGTCTGCTACATTTCTCTTTTAAAAAAGCTGTACCTGAAAAATCCTCATGGTGAGAGGAAAAAAAAAATGCATTTCAACACATTAAAACTGTCAAGGGTATTTAAAATAAATGATTTTAACCAAAATGGCTATTTCTAAGCATCCTGCTGTCAAATGCCATCTGGTTGGAAATCATCATCATTTGTGACTTTGCAATGTGGGAACCGAATGTCAGAGACTGTCGATGCATTTTCCATCATGCTCTAATTTGGGTTGAGCAAGATTTCTATTTATTCGCTTTGCTCAAATATGGTATGGTAATTTTATGATTTTTGCTATTAAGCCAACATTACAGTAGGATGGAAACTGTAATCAATCTGAAACCACATCTTCTGGGGTTGAGATTTTGTCAGTAACAAGGGTCAAGCTTTATCAGTACATATGGATTTTCAAGGGGAGCCCACGTGCTTCTCAAAGCGTTTTGGATGATTCAGATGTGTTCTCTCTGAATCACCCAGTTAACCACGAATACACCAGCTTGATTTTTAGGGGCAATGAAGGTCCTGATTCCTTTTGCCCATCTGTTGTGTTTGTGGCCTATGTCAAAAGAATTTTTGGGCAAGCTTGTTTAATTATTTCTACCTATCTAGGCCTCTCTGTCCCTCAAATTCTCATCTCCCTACACTTACATCAGCTAAGAGTTTAGTGATATTGTCTTTTATTTTAAATATTGTTTGTAAATTTCATACTCATGAAAGAGAGGAACTGATTGTATGAGCTAAACTACTGTGGGAAGATGTTCAATGTGGAGTCTTCTGTAATGCTTAGTCAAAACAGTCCTGATCTTGGTTTTCTTATTAGCAGAAAGTCAGTCATAACACACTGTTGCGTGATAGTTTTCTGCAGTGGAACAATCTGACAGGTGCATAAACTGCTCCACAGACCAATTTAACATCTCTTCTTAGGAAAATGCGGTGAATGGAGAACATCTGTGGCTGGAGACCAATGTTTCTGGGGACCTGTGTTACCTGGGGGAGGACAGCTGCCAAGTCAAATTCGCGGTGAGTGATACAATATCAGATTTCTGTATGGCAGACCCCCCACAACTTCTGTTTCTCCACCTTCCTCCATCCCTCCCAAAATAAGGCTCAGATCTGAGTTGTGGGCTGAACCAAAATGGAATAGAAAATCAGCTGTTTATACAGCCCTAATTTGTCCCCTCTCCCCATTTTTTTTCTTTTTTGGTCAAATCAGTAATAGTATACAAAACTTAGGTTAGACTTGTGATTATTTACTGGGTCTTTATTCAAACAAACTCCCACTAATTTCAATAGAAGTGACCTTCACAAAAAGTCAGTAAAGGCTCTTTAAAGGTTTAGCTGTTGGAGATAGCATAGGCCTTTACAAATCCACTGCACGTTGTAAGTCAGTTGTGTGACCCCACTTTTACAATGGGGTATCTCCATAGGCAGATCCAAGATTTTGAAAGGGCAGTGCAGAAGCAGCAACCAGCACTGCAGGGGTGGCTGCACCCGTTTCCAGCTTCTTCCACCTCTGCACCAGGGCATGGAGACCCCACCATAGGAAGAGCAGCCTGCATCTTTATTTAAGTCCCTGAAGCTAGAAAGAACGCCCCCCTGCTGTTGGTAGCCCTTCCTTTTCCAGCCCACTTAGTAACACCTCCTCCCCTGCCCTCCCATTCCCCACTCTTCCTCTCTACTTATACCTCTAGGTGCAGGAAGGGGAGGACCACTCATTGAGGCAGCTGTCCCAGCCTCTCCTGTCTTGCTTCAGCCAGGGATCCAGGGACAGTGGTGGTGGCAAATTGATTCTCTTGGCTGCTTCCAAACTGGCAGGGAACACCTGGGGAGACCAGCAGGGAGAGGGAACCCACCTGCTGCCCCTGCTGCTGCTGTCCCTAGTAGAGCCCGGCTCTCCATGTAGCTGTTCCTTGCAGCCCTGGCTCTGGAGGTGGGGCTTCCTACACAGCTGCTCCCTGAAGCCCTGGCTGGAGCAGAGCAGGAGTGGCTCTGGGATTCCCCTGCCCCCTGGTCAGTCTGGGACAGAGACAGCAGCTGGCAGACCTCTCCTTCCTGCAACCAGAGGCCTAAGTAGAGAGGGCAGAGGGAAAGTGCTACTGAACAGAGATAGAAAGGGAGGGGGTGCTGAGATAGTGGGATTCCTTGCTGTTCCCAGGACTTAAAGTCCCTGGTTGCTGCTCCCATGATCCGGACTACACAGGGGATCCAGGCTTCTGGGTCTATGGGGAATTGGAGCTGCCGAACTACACTATGGAAAGTGGGATGTGACTGCACCCCATCTGGATCCATCCCTGGTTATGTCCACTGAAATCAAAGGGGTTGACCTGACATACAGCTGGACTCAAAGGAGTGATATTGATCCACTGACTTCAGTTTTCTTTATGAAATCTTTGTGGATGTTATATCTGAATGCAGCCAACAGGCCCAGAAATGTGGATTTGTATTTAAAATACTTCTCTGTTCTTAAATGCCTGGGCTTTTCTTGACCTGACTGAGATTCTTTTCTATTTTAAGGTTTAGTGTATTAGCTCCTTTTGGAAGAGAAAGTGAGGAGTATCTGCTAGTATAACATAGTGTAATGTGTGCAAGTTTCAGGTATCGGCAAAAAGAATTGTAGATGGAGTTTAGAATCTGTTAACTCTAATCATGTTTTGCTCAAATCAAGGGTGTCAAATATCTGGCTTTGCATGCCAGGTGTGTTGCATGGAACTGCCCTCCCACCCGAACTGGATCAAGTACCTGTGGTGTCTGCTCTGGTTGGTCTGGGACTGTGCCACACAGAGGGCCTGCTCTAGCCAGTTCAGGCCCATGCTGCATGCAATGCCTACCCCAGATTGGCTGGAGTGGGTGCTGTGTGTGGCACACTTCAGGATCAGCTGGAGTGGACACTGGATCCAGCATGAGTGTGGGACTGGCCCCATGAGGCTGCCACGTACAATGCAGGTCCTGAAGTGGGCAGTGTGTGGTGCGTGTCCTGAACTGGCCAGGGTGCTGTGTGCGGCTTGTGTGTTGGCTCCTGCACACAGGGCTGGTCTGGTGTGTGCCTCAGGTGGCATATAGGTCAACTTGAGACCCATAGGAAGCACCAAGTGCCAGATGATGGTGCTCTGCAAGCCGGTTCTAGCCCATGGGCCATCTCTTTGACTCTTTTGGATTAAATTGATCCATTAAACACAGACTGCTTTTTTTTCTATGGTGGAACTAGTCTCTTTATACCTATTAAATGTTCTTCGGTCCGGTATTTTTAATGGAAAAGTGGCAAGAAATAATTAAGCTATACTTGCATTCTTGGAAAAGCAGTATAGAAATTTTCATAAAAGTTAGGTCATAGCTAGATATGAAGTCACCCTTTTTGAAATAAGGAGCTGATACTTTGTATAAGTTGGAAGAGATGGGAATTACTGGGAGAATGATGTAGCCAATAGTCCTTCAGTACTATCGATTGGAATTGGTATTCCAGCCTCCTCCATTCAAGAAGTCAAAATCCTGGCTTGTGAGATTAAAAAACAACAGCAAAAGCGTGTGGAGATTTATTTTGGGGGGAGTTTGTTTTAGTTTGTCTTTTGGGTATATTTGCTTTATATGCCCAAACCTTTTTGTAGCAAACGGGAAGGCTGGAGATTTATTTTTTTTATTAAAAAAGTGAAAGCTGAAATGCTTATGCAATATTATGAATCTGTCAACTGAGGATTTAAGAACAACACCAGAAATAGAAAGTTTTTTCAATAGAACTGTGGGAGTTGACCAAAGTGTAAGTTTATCAGCATTGTGCTAGCGTATAGCAGTGGTCTCTTTACCATCTGGACCTCAGGAAAAGTATAGAGAAAACTTTAATTAGAGACCTGAACAACTTGAATTGAAATTAATGTGAAAATCTGAGCCAATTCAACCTTAACTTACTGTATGTTTGCAATAATTTTACATGTCAAGTCAGTCTGTAAGCAAAGCTTCTATTAAAATGACGTGTGTGCAATTTGTTAGATAAAATATGGGTGAGAAGAAGAAAAAATGTTGTGGTAAAAGGGCACAGTCTGTTGACTTTTATTGGACTTTGATATATAGGATTCATGACAAATTATTCTGAAAGGCTTTATAAATTAGCAAAGAAAACCAGGCTATAGAATTTAATAGAAAATTTTGCCCCCACTATAAAATCCTGTTTGGTTGATTTAAAAACATTTGGTAGAAAGGTTATTTTCTTGAAAGTTTCCTAAGATTTTTTCCACGCCCAAAGCATTGGCCAAGCTTATCAAATTCAGCATTGTGTGTGATGAGAAGGTGGGAAGTTCTGTTCCTTGTTTGACTTGAATCATGTGTTTTTTTTCTGTCTGCTTCCCTCTTCCTTCACTAGTGATGCACTTTACAGGGTGTCCCTATTGAGAGAGGCCTATGGTCAAAATGTCACCAATAATTTGATTTACTGCCTAAAAATAGCCTTAGTTCTCTTTTTCTAGTCCACAGGCCAGAGCAATATGTCCCCCTCTGTATTACTACCATTTCCTTTTTACCATGCAGCATCAAGTAATTTTTCAATATACAGATCAATCAGATTATCAGGAAATACCAGAAAACCCATTGTATACGAAAGAGGAAAGAGTAATTTGTCCAGCCTGTGATTAATATTGTACCTCCTGTGAATAACACCTACCTGTACACACTCATGCTTTTCTTTCCTGTTGCAGAAATCGGCTCTCCGAAGGAAGTGTGCTGCCTGTAAGATTGTGGTCCACAATGCATGCATGGAACAGTTAGAAAAGGTAAGAAAGCGCCACCTACTGGTATATTGAACACAGACTCCAAAATTAATCTGTTACCAAGCTTTTGCCTGAAAACCCTTTGAACCCAAATTTCTGGTGTTTTGAATATATTAGTATGATTTCCTCAGACGATAGATGGAATTGATTGGAATTTTTAAAATGCTTTTCTTCAGACTGCTCCAACTTTTATTTGAGCCTAATTTGCAAAACATGAACATTTCCACCCAGGGAAACCTATAACATCTTTCTAGTCTCCTGTGCAACATGAAGTTTCATTTCTACCTGGGAGAAATATTACAATCTGTGCATTCTCCTTTGCCTGAGGAAGTGTGCATGAGCCCAAAGGTTTGCAAATAAAGAATTTTTTTGCAACTATTTAGTTGGTTTAATAAAAGATATCACCTCTACCAAGAGTTCTGAATACTTTCTTCAGAAGCCTTTAAAAACCCCAAGAAACCCCAACATTGCAAAGTGTTAGAGGAAATGCAGCTCGCAAGTCATTTGGTAGATCACATGACAGGCACGGGCACCAAGGAGACACACTAAGGAGTGGTTATACATTACAATTAGTATGTGTTAACTTTAAGGAATGTTAGTTGGCATTAGTGTTAGTATGTGCTGTGAGCACTTGCACATTAAGGCTAGGGATAGAAGTTACACATAAACCGGTTTAAGTGATCAGAAACTGGTTCAAATCTGTAACACAACAGAAGTTCCATGCACTTAAACTGCTTTCAAAATGGCTGAAACTGGTTTAAAATAAACCTGGTTGGATGTAGTATCAGACTGAACTGATTTAGGCCAAACTGGTTTATGGAACTTCTGTCCCAAATCCCTTACCAGTTCAAGTTAACTCACAGTCCCCCAGCATCCCAGGATGCTTTGAGCCCTGGGTTGTGCTGTCTGCTCCAGTGGAGCAGGGTTGGCCCTACCCCTCTGCTCCCTAGCTGGAGCACTGTCACTGCTCTGGCTGACTGGGAAGCAGGTAGGGGGTAGGGGTGGGGAGAACCTGGCTCTGGACCCCAGGAGGGATCTGCCTGGTGGGGAGGGGGTGGAGGAAAGCAGCCCCTCACAAGCTTTTCTCTGCTACCTGGTCAAGCAGAGGGTGGGGGTATAGCCAGGCACTGGCCCTGGTCAGCACACTGAGGCAGAGGGTGGGGAGGGAGGTTTAAACCTCCCTCCCCACCCACACTGGACCCCAGCCAGGGTCTGTATGGTGGGGGTGAAGCAACCCCTGACAGGCTTTTCTCTGCTCAAGTAGAGAGCGGGGGGCATGGCCAGACCCTGGGCCAGGCTGGCATGCTGAGGGGGAGGGGGGATAGTGGGGTTTAAACCCATTTCCTTGCCCACATGGGATCCCAGGAAGACCCTGCCTGGGGTCTCATGTGGGCAGGGGATGGGGTTTAAGCCCCTTTCTCCCACCTGAGGTCTGGCCATGCACGCCTCTCTCTGCTCAAGCAGAGAGTAGGGAAAAGCCTGTCAGGGGCTATTCTGCCCCTGCCAGGCAGACCCCAGTTGGGGAACTGTGCGGGCAAGGGAGGTGTTTAAACCTACCTCCCCTCTCTGAGTGCTGACCCGGGCAGGGGCCTGGTCACATCCCCCACCTCTGCTTGAACAGGGAGTAAGGGAAAAGCCTGGCAGGGGCTGCTCCCCCCAGCCCTCCATACTCAGCTGGCTGGCCATGGCCTGGCCATGCCCCCTCCCCCCTCACCTCATATAGGGATGGCGGAAAACCCTCAGAGGGCTTCTGTCCCAGGTTCCCTCCCTTCCCATCCGCAGTGGCCGAAAGGCTGGAGGTGTGCTGTAGCACTCCCCAGCTTCTGGCCTGAGTCACCACAGGCATGTGGCTGCATTTTTGGAATCAAAAGTGAATGTCTGTTCACTTGCTTCTTGGTTCAGTCTACTCAGTTTAGATTAACCTGCAAAGATTGAATCATTTCAGCCTCAGGCTTTTGGATTATCTGCACTTAGCCTAAGGGTTAATACCCACTGTAATGTGCACTGCTCTGACCTGCCCTTAGAGGTCTGGCAAACAGAAGCAGGGGGGAGAACTGCCAAGTTGGCTCTGTCTGCATGGCTCACTTGCTGTCTGGGGCAGTGTAGTCACAGGAATGAGTTTGCAGCTTGGATTGGGACCCCATCAGCCCCCAGCAGTCTACACTGGGCCTACATCAGGCCTGCCAGCCCCCTGCCTCCCCAGACTGGATCCCTGTTGCCTTCTGCTGGCCTGGATCAGGTCTGTGTTACCTGTCTTCTACCCCAGTTCAGGCCTGCTATTGGCCCAGATTGGGCCCAGCCCCCCACGCTGGCCAGGTGCTTATCAACTGACCACTGCCTCCCCAGATCAGATCCTGCCTACCCTCTCCCACAGCTCCCCATTGACATTTGGCTGCCAGCACTGTCCTGGTGGAATAGGTGGGGAAGGGGAACCCAGCTGCTTGCACACTGCTGTTCCTGCTCTCTGCATTGGCATCCACCTGGAGATGTGCAGTGGCATTGGTGGGTGGGTGGGTGGGTGGGGTCTTTTCCTTGCCTGCTCCCCCAGGATACTGCCAGCAGCCACAGCTGAGTGGGGAACTAGGGAACACAGGGGGCGAGGGTGAGTTGCAAGGGTTGGGGGAGGGCAGAGGGGGAGCCCTGAGGGCTGGGTGGGGAATGGGAGGAGGGGGTGGAATTCTTACTTTTAAGGTCCCTGTAGCTGCCCTTGCTGTCACATGGGGGAAAGAAAGTGTCCATTTGGGAATGGCTGGGAGTGGTGACTCCTGGGATGTTGGAGGATTACGCCCAACTTGTCTTGGGCCTGTGGAGCTGTGTAACATGGCCGCAAACGAACTGCCTAAGATGAGCTAGTTCTCTGCCCTTGCTGGAAGAGGACTATATCTGAGATACTCAGAGGGCACCTAGCTCATATTTTCCTGCCCTAATGTGTGGGTGCTCCTGTTTTAAGAGCCTGTAACACATCTTAAAGGTAATGTATAACAACACCCTAAGTGACTTAATTAAGGTCACATAGCATGTCAGTGGCAGAGAATTTAACTTGGGTTTCCCAGGTTCTAGGCTTGTACCTATATCATGGTTATCCTCTCTGCTTCCCTTCCCAGTGGGAGACAGAATGTGCCCTGTTACCTACCCCACCATATATTTGCCACTCATAGAAGCCCACAAGTAAAACAACAGCACTCAACTGATAACAAGTAACTAGTAAAAAGAACACAAGAACTACTGCTACAAATAGTCTGTCCTTCTTTCTGTCTTTTTCAAAACTTTAGGAGTTTAGTACCTAACTTTAGGAATTGAGGTACAAGTGGTAATATAAAGATCTCTTGCCCTGGTAAATAGTTTAAACTTTTTGGCATTCAGCTTGCTTACAGTTCCCCAGAGATCTGTCTACAACCCCCAATATAGCCCATAAAAATATTGATCCTAAAATGACGTCCTCTATCAATGCATCTTCATCTGCTGGTTATACATTTATTTGACTATAAGATAACTTACAGTCTTAGGACTATATGTTAATTTAGGAATAATTTTGTTCAGTGGAAAGCATGTGGGAAAATCATGGACTGACTATAATGAATGGGAAGAGAATGGGCCTGTGGACTATGATCCCCATTACACTGGCTGTCTGCCCAGAAGTAGTTAGTTCATTAAAGGAAAGCAGAGGCAGTCATTTAGGAAGAACTTTTTATTTACCCTCCACAATTTGGATTTGTTTTGCCAAATGTCCCAGTAGTCATCACTTACAAATTTGTTGAGGCTCCTTTCTTCTACCCACCCTTCTCTCTCCCTCTGCCCCAGTGAAATTAGCTTTACCACTTTCAGGTTGCCATACCCAAAGTTAAAGTAAGACAAATGATGACTGAGTAATTTTACCAACAGCAGCAATGATTCCCCAGTTTTCCGCCTACTGGTAGTGTCCGAACAAGTGGCGACTGCACTTAGAAGCTGACTGCATTAAATTTTAGGTTGTTAATACTGGGTGACCGCGTGTGACATTCACTTTGTTGCACAAACGGCTAGTTTCGTGCCCCTGGAGTCTTGTCCAATCCACCTCTAGGAGAGAGTCTCACACACAGGCTGGGTCCAATTTCAGATTTATTGTTTGCAAACAAGTTCGACAAGGGAGCTTAATTTACTCAAATCCGTGTCGACCCCAAACAGAGTCTGGGGTTTCTTTTTATAGCTAACATAAACAAAAGATTCTAAAGTGTCGCGTAATTATTGGCAGCTCAAGTATTACGTCTTATAACATATGTCTAGCAGGTACATGTTCTATGACGGTTTACATATATGTCTCATTTACATCTTAAATCTCCTCCCTGGGGCCGTCCTTAAGTCCATTTCGGTCATTCTTCAGTTAAGGTCTGAGTTTTTTACATCAGCATCTCTCCCTGTCCCTCTTCTCTTATCTCTCGTAAGGAGTTATTTGTTGTATCTGTTTCTGGCTATGTCTGCAAAAGTCTAGTGCTACTCGTAAATCTATCATTGGCCTACATACCTTAGCAGAAGCAAGTGTGATAATATGCAGAAGCAATTATGTAGTGAAACTAAACAGTTCTCAGCTGTGAAGCCTTTGTGTAGGGAGATGAGACATTTTTACCACACAGCTGCTATACAAACGTTATTGCAAAATCATAATGACTAGATTATAACATATTTTTACCACAGCTTCTCAGCAGAGGGCTATCACAAGGTCCACATATCTCTTAATCTTGATTTCAGTCCTGTTTCCTGGCACGAGTGGTGCATTGACCTTGTGTTTGACCCTGTTCCTAGGGTGAATTGTGGCTTTTGCAGCCTACCAAGATTCCAGAGTGAAACAAAGAATAAAGGCTGCAGCTGAACTGCGTTAAAGGAATGCCAATAGGACTGTGGGATTAATTTGTTTTTACATAAGATTTATTTCCAGTAACTCTGTTTCCTGATCTGTTGTTTCTAATGCTGTCATTTTACAACACTAAAAAGGAAAGGCACAGCTAGTTTATTTGCGATGGAGATGGACTGTGATGCCTTTATTTTTAGATGCAGCCTCACTGCCTTCATAATGAAGGACAGCTGAACAGTATATTTCAGTATTCTACACTAAAGGCCAATAAAAGTAGAAAATACTTTTATTTTTTTAGTCCTGCATCATCCTTTCCCTTTTGTTCGGTCTTCTCATTCTCCTATCCCTTTACCCTTTCTGCATCCCATATCCTCCTTTTTTTCTCACAACCTTTCATTTCATCTGTTTCCGTGGCACCCCTGCCTCTAGTTGCTTCCCTCCTTGCCTATCTCTATCTTTCTTCTTAGTTTTCTAATAACATATTAAGTTTTCTGAAGGCTTTTATTGGCCATCTTCTACCCTTACTTGCTCTCAGAGATGAGGAGCAGAACTCATCCCATTGTAGGTTCTGCTGTGCTGGCTAGGAGATGAAGGTGGGCAGGAAAAGTAGAGTGGTCTAATTCAGGGGTGGAAAAATCTACCTACCCACTCATTCAGGATGAGATACAGCACTTCTCATAGAAATGACAACACCTTCTGTGGAATCCAAAATTTCATTTGAGCAGGAGGAAGGACTGGATTTTCAAAAGGCACGGAGGACTTAGATGCCCAGCTCCCACTGATTTTAAAAACACCAGCTTAAGACCCGTCTGATGGCCAAAGTATCCCTCGTAGTGCAACCTATGAGTAGATGCAGGTAGTTAGCCAAAAAATCTTGTCTCTCTAAACTAGCTAGTCTCTATGGTGCTGTTCTGCCCTACTTTCTCCCTAATGCAAAGCAAATAGGACTCCCAATTAATTGCAGTTAATGGGTGCAATTGACGCAAAACAAGTTAATATATTAATTTTTTTTAATGAGCATTAATCTCACACACTTTGACCAGTGGTGGGCAAAATTGGGCCAATGGCAGCTGGGCAGAAGATGTTGCTCAGCATGGGGAAAAAGCGGCCACTCCCACTCGCTGCTGCTGGGCCTTTCTTGCTGCAGCCACCTGGAGCCTATGTCCAGGCTGCCTTGAGGCTTTTCTCTGCCACCATCACTGCCCAGCAGGGCTGTGGTGGCAGTGCAGAGGCACCACAGGGCAGCCCAGGTGTGGGCTCTGGGAGGCTGCAGCAAGAAGGGCTTGGCAGAGGTGAGGGGCAGGGGCCACTTTTCCCCTGCGCTGAGGAGCATGGGGTGGGTGAGCTCCACATGGGTGGATGAGTCTGGAGCAGGCATGGGGTGAGCTAGGGTTAGGGCTGTGTGCGCGGGTTCCAAACGGCTGGTCTGCTCTGGTTGGCGGGAGTGGAGTCTGGAGCGGACGTGGGGAGGGCTGAGGTTGGGGCTGGGACTGTGTGCTGTTGGTGGTGGTGGGGAGGAGCCACAGGGCACACAAGCTCTGGGATGCTGGGTGGATGGGAGTGCTATTTTTAACTGCAATTATATTGGCGATTAATTACGACTATTTTTCAAATCTCACAATTAATTGAGATTAATTTTTTTAATCGTTTGTCAGCCCTAAAAGCAAGGTTAAACTGATGCAACACTGTATTCTTTAGGGAAGGGAAGACAGGTTAAGAGGAGTTACTGAACAGAGAACTACAGCTTTAGTAACGTGACTTTAGTAATGTGGGGAGGCAGACTACAGGCTGTGTTGGCAGAGGCAAAGTAATTTTGCTGGACTCAAAGACGTTTTTTTCTTTGGTTTTAATAGGAATTTTAGAAGCCTGAACCTAATGACATGTAATGGAATCATTCTCATTCCTTTTATCGTTGTGTTTGTTGTCAGCATTTACAGCTGGTTCTGAGTCCCACTTGTGCCTCCACATGATTAAAAGGATTCTCTGTGACCATTTGTTTTTCATTTAAATGGCAGATAAATTTCCACTGCAAACCAACTTTCCGTGAGGGGGGCTCCAGATCTCCAAGAGAAGTAAGTAGATTATGGCAAATGATTGCTTTCCTAATGATTTGTGCACCTGATGCATCTATGTCTGGAGATGAAATGGTGCTTTTAGATTCAATGGAGCCTTTGAAAGAGAACAAGTCCCCTTTGGGACACATTCTGTTCTTCACAGTGAATTTAAAATTAATCCTAGGCAAACATCTGCATTAGTTATATCAACAGGATCCATTTCTCCTTTTTTGTTCCTCTCTCCTCATTCATTCATCCATATTATTTTTTTAAATCCCCATTCCTTTACTTTTCTTTTTAAATATTCTTTTATCCTTCCTTATTTCTTGCCTTTAAACTAATTCTTCTGTTTTATATTTTCTCTATTTCCCTCCGTTACTTCTTTTCTTTAACATACTCTTTTGGGTCTCATTTTTCAATTGCATTCTCAGTATTTAAGACTTTCACTATTCTGCAGAGTTGAAAACTATAAGCCAGCAAGAAATGAAAGTGAAAATTCCAGGTGTGATGTTAATATGGCACATTATGTATAGTGTATGCTCTTACATAAATATTAATGACATAAGTAGTAAAGAATGCATTTTACAAGGAAAATAAGCCAATGCAGCAAAGCAAATAGAGTTGTTGACGTTCTAATATTATAAAAGCTTTAGTCTGTCTGTCTGTCTGTCCACAATGCTTTATTCGCACTCTGAGTGGCTGACTGAAACAGCCAGAGTGCTCTACAAGCGTTCAACAGGAGACGGTGCGATGGAGTGCCGCCACGACGGTGAAGGGGCAGCAAGGACTGTTTGGAGCATGGGGGAGGTGAGACCCATGCTCCAAACACCACTGGCCTTGCCACCCCCACCCCGCTCCCTTCAAGTGATACCGAGGATGAGAAGTGGGGGTGGGGCTGGATGCGGGGGGACATGGAGCTGCTAGGTCCTGAGAAAAACTGGCAGGGATGGGGAGGCAGGGAGGAGCATGGGAGGGGGAGGCAGGGCACAGTGGCAGTGCCCCGACAACAGCCCCGAAGGGGGAGGGATTGGGCTCAGCCCCCAAGTGGTGGGGGCAAGGGTGGGGGAGCGGGCCCGTTCTCCACCGACCAGACAAGAAGTGGGGGCAGGGCCGAATGCAGGACTCCATCTCTGCCCGCCATGATGGCAGGGAGTGCGCCACTGCCACCACCAGGCCCCCACAAAAGTTGGCAGAGGGGGGACATGATGACAGCGCCCTGCTGCCACTGGGCCCTGCCAACAGCTGGGAGGGAGGGAGGGGAGTGGGGAGGGGAGGCAGGTGAATACAGGCTGGGTGGACCTGGAGTGCGGGCGTGCGGCAGTGTACCCGGATCACAGGGGTGCGGGGGGATTGGCACCAGCCCTGGAGCACAGGGGTGGGGGGGAGTGGCACCAGCCCTGGAGCACAGGGGTTGGGGGGAACTGGGCCTGGACTGGAAGCGGTCGGGTAGAGGAGGAACAGGTCCTGCATGTGTAAAAGACTGCCTCCATGCCTGTTTTGAAGTAGGTCAAAACCCTGAACAATCAGACCCAGGATAAGTCCAGTGTCTATTTTTACCATTAGAGAAGCTAGATGCTTTCAGCTCAGTAGGGCTGTATGGGAGTCACTCTGGGGTACTGTAGAAATTGGCTGAAGTAGTTTCAGAGCCATTGGCTATCCCCTTTAAGAATTCTTGGAGGTCAGTGATGTCCTGGATGATGTCCTGGAAAAGGGCAAATATAGTACCATCTTTAAGAAAGGGAGGAAGGCATATCTGGGAAGTTACCAATCAATCTGCCAGATCTCAGTTCCTGGAAAGATCATCAAGCAGGTCCTCAAGGAATCTGTTGTGAAGCACCTAGAGGACAGAAGGTGTTCAGAAGAGCCAGCATGGATTTATCAAGAGCAAGTCATGCTTGACCAATCTGATTTCTTTCTATGATAAGGTGACAGGTTTTGTGGATGGGGGAGAGCAGTGGATGTGATATACCTTCACTTTATCAAGACTTTTGACACTGTCTCCCATGACAGTCTCATTAAAAAGATAAAGAAATACAGCCTAGATGAAAGTACTGTGAGGTGGATTCATAATTGGTAGGATCATTGTGCTCAACAAGTCATCAATGGCTCAATGTCTGGCTAGGAGAAGGAGGTTTCAGGTAGCATTCTTCAGGGGCCTCATATTCTTTAATGTCTTCATTAATGATTTGGATGATGTGGACTGACTGGCTAAGCAGCAGCTCTGTAGAAAAGGAATGCAAAGGTTACAGTGGACAATAAGCTGAGTATGAGCAAACAGTGTGCCTGTGTTATGAGAAAGGCTAATGGCATACTGGGCTGTATTAGTAAAAGTGTTGCCAGCAGATCAAGGGAAGTGATTATTTCCCTGCATCTCTCACTGGTGAGGCCACATCCGGAGTAATGTGTCCAGTTTTGGGCCCCCCCACTAGAGAAAGGACAGATGGAGAGAGAATCCACCAGAGTGCAATGGAAATGGTGAGAGGACTGGAGCATATGACTTCTGAGGAGAGGCTGAGGGAACTGGGCTTATTTAGTTTAGAGAAGAGAAGACTGAAGGGCTGTTTAATACCAAACTTCAATTACCTGAAGGGTGGTTCCAAAGAAGATGGAGCTAGACTGTTCTCAGTGGTGGCTGATAATAATAAGGAGCTATGCTCCAGCAAGGGAAGTTTGGATTAGATATTAGGAAATACTTTCTCATGAGAAAGGTAGTAAGGCATTGGAATAGGCTATGGAATCACCATCATTGGAAGTTTTAAAAACCCAGATAGAAAAAGCTTTGGCTGGGATGATCTAGTCGGGACTGGTCCTGCTTTGAGCAGGGGGTTGGACTAGATGTGACCTCCTGAGGTCCCTTCCAGCCCTAATTTCTTAAGATTCTATGATTCTCACAAGTTACTTGTGCTAACTAGATTAAAGCCAACAGTACTGGTGAAAACTATGACACAGACTTCAGTGCAAACTGTACAAATCCATCAGAAACTCTGGATGTATCCTATGTTTGCCAGTCCATGCTATTGCATTTGCACTACTAGTTGGAGTAAAAATAAGGCAAGGAATGCTGACTCATGCTACAATCAGTCTCATTTGCTCTGTAGATGTACCCTAAGGGGTTGGTGAACATGCTTAGGCACAATGATGTTTAGATATTAAGGCATTTAAATTGAGATTGGCCTAGAAGATAACACTGCTTTAACAAATGAATTTCCTGTTTCTAGAGGGAAACAGATTTGATTTCTGTGGATGATACTAAGTTGGATGGAGTTGCAGACACTCTGGAGGCTAGGGCTAGGATTCAGAATGACTTGGGTTGACTGGAAAAATGATCTGTGGTCAACAAGATGAAATTCAAAAAAGGACAAGTGCAAAGTCCTGCACTTGCGCCACAAAAATAGCATGTACAAATACAGGTTGGGGAATGAGTGACTAGGGTGCAGTACTGCACAGAAAGACCTGAGGGTTACCTAATTGTGTGTGCTTGTTGCAAATGAGGCCAACCATGTGGTGGGTTGTATCAGCAGGAGTGTCACTTACAAATCAGGGAAAGTAATTCTTCTACTCTATTTAGCACTAAGGCGTAGTGTGTCCAGTTTTGGGCCTCACACTTCAAGAGGAATGTGAACAGTTTAGAAAAAGTCCAGCAGAGAGCAACAAAAATAATTAGAAGCCTGAGAAGCACGTCTTATGAGGAAAGGCTGAAAGAACTGGGGGTATTGAATCTGGAGAAGAGAAGACTGGGAGGGGGTGGGGGTGATTTCTTAACAGTCTTCAAATACCTGAAGGGTGTTTACAGAGAGGATGGAGATAAGCTTCTCTCTGTGGTTGTAGGGGACAGGACTGGGAGTAGTGGTTCCAAGCTTTAGCCAGAGAAATTGAGTTTGGAGACTAGGAGGCACTTTCTTACTCTGAGGGTGTGGTCAAGCTTGGATAGGGCTACCTAGAAAAGTTGTGGAATCTCCATCCTTGGAAATTTTCAAGAGCACTTTGAGCAGACACTTGACTGGCATGGTTTAGTGAATTTTGCCTTGAGGAGGGGACTGGACTCCTGGCCTTGTGATGTTCCTTCCAGCCCTACTTCCTTTGATCATAATTTCCTAGCCTTATTGACAAACCATTTTGATAATGAGTCGTCAGAGGATGGGATCAGATTTAGGAGGTGGATTTCTTCAATATAAAGTGTGGACTTGACTGAGGCTTCACTCTCAGCTCACAGCAGTGTACCACACATAGTTTTGAAGCCCCATGAGCAGACCTGGTGACTCAGCTACCAACCTGTTCTAGTCTCTCCCCTTTCTCCATGGGAAAATAATATATGACCAGTCTTCAGAAGATGCAGGCCACTTCCTTTCTATATCTGTTCAGCTGTGCTGCCTGGTGTTTTGAGGGGACAAAGTGAGAGCTCTGACTTCTTCTCATATCTGCAGTGGAATACCAGATACTGCTCCTTTTTTCTCTTTACTGTAGCCCATGATGTGGGTAGCCTGTGTAGAGGAGTAAGGAGTTTCTTGCTCCCTCTCAACTCATGTTTTTGCCTCATGAAACTAAACCTGGTCCTACTGAACTCAGTGGTGAATCTCTTATTGACTTTACTGGAGACAGAGAATCAGGCCTTGTGCCATGGGTGAACAGATTGTTGTAAAGACATTTCTCTCTCTTTTTGTTTTTTAATTGTCTGTGCTGTGATCTGCTGGTATTCCTTTTGTAGAAAAGTAGCAGAAGGGTTGTTTTGGCCATATTCCAAAATGGGTAATGAATATATGCACTGTACCTAAATTTTTCCTGCAATTTCAGTTGTATATGGTGTTTTGTATTTCTCTTTGTATCATATCAATGCTAAACAACTGCCACATTTTGCTCCACAAGCAACCACATTTCAGTTGTGGCTGAAGTGATTTTTATGCACTGTTCCGTAAATGAATTTGAATGGGAAGTGCTGGGTAACTGTTAAACACTATCATTTGTTAGTGTATTTTCTCTGTCCTCCTCCTGCAGAACTTTATCCGACATCACTGGGTGCACAGGCGAAGGCAGGAGGGAAAATGTAAACAATGTGGAAAGGTAAGAAGTATATACAGATCATAAAACTTGTGACAAGATTTCTAGGCACTTTCAGATTAATAGAGCTCCACCGAGCCATTTCATTATTCTGTTCTGTTCTAGTTCTGGGTCTTTCTTGGGCAGAGAAAGGGAATCATGTGGAATAGTGCAATACTTTTTTGGTGCGTACAAATGGGAAACAGAATGGTGACAGTAAATCTGTTTCACTGGTGGCCTAAACCCAAGTCTCTGAAAGTGAAAGGCTATTGCACTGTTTCCAGATTCTTGCTGTGTTGGCTGCTTTGGGCTGTTCAGTGTATCCTCTACTGCACAAGACAGTGAAAGCCCATTTCTACTGGCAATAGAAAAGGTCAAAGAAAACTTTAATTGCACAGAATTTTTCTTCTCATAAGTTCAAATCTCCAAGCCTGTTAAAATAATAGCAACAACAATAATAATAAAAAAATCAAAGCTACTGTGGTTAAGGCACACTAGTTTCTATAGACAGTGACACGCAAGGAAATGATGTAGCTATCCTCACACCTGGTCACCTTTGCCTCTCCAGCCTGAATGACCAAGTGTCCATTTGGGGTGACTTGGGACAGCCTTTAGCCTGAGTCTGAATTGAGGCTTGGAGTTATCCTTCTTGTACTGCATTCATTCCAAGCTTATTAGTGGTATTGAAACTAAGGTCATGTTTACACAGTAAACTTACCGAGTCTGGCACAGGTACCATCAAAGCATGCTGTGCTACTGTAGGGGGACTGCAAGATAGCTGCATCTCTGTGGACCCATGAGTGGTCTATATGGTCCAATTTACACCTAAGTAAACTTTTTTTTCCTTCTGCACTCAGTTGTGCTTCTAGTTCCCTCTTACCCTCAGCTTCTGCAGCTTCAGTCATTCTACAGGGCCAGGGCAGAACCCATGTCTTGACATATTCTCTGTTGTATTAGAAGAAGAGACTTGTACCAGTTTGACTCAATATCATTCTAAAGCACTAGTGACAACAGGATGCAATATTTCATTCATGGTGTGTGATCACGAGCAGTGAGGCATGCACATGCAGGATTCTTAAGCTGGCATGACACATGATGACATTGGAGCCATGTTTTCTTGTGCCTCTGCCTTTCTGGGAGTTGTGCTGTATCTTTACTACTGGTGTTAAAGGAATTCATTAGGCAAGTTGAACAGTCACTGCATACTGTGTTAATACACGTAGTAGAACCAGCACATGATATACTCTTATTACTAACCTGACCAGTTTTCTCTGGAACACACTGGCGATAACTCCCTGAGGTGAAAGTCAGTAGACGGTCAAAGGAGGTAGCTACTCTCCTTGTGGACAATAAATAGTCAGCATTTCCATGTGTATATTCTAGCAGACCTCTCTACCCAGAAACTAGAAAGATGAAAATAAAAAGGGATTTTTCTTTGTAATACTTTATTTCAATGCCAAAGTAAACTCCTCTACAGCCAGATATATTTTACCTTGTGGTCCATTTTCCTGCTTTTTGAGCTTCTGCCTTAAATTAATTCCCCTGTCATGTAAGAAAAAGGAGGCTATCATTGAAATGAAATGGTAGTAAATTTAGAGCAATAAAATAAGTATTTTTCATGGAGTATCTAATCATTATGTGGGTCTCATTTGTAATAGGAGGTCATCAGTCAAATCCTGGGCTCAAATTGGATAGCTAAATATTTTAATGAACATTAATAACACTCACAGTAATGCAAGCAAAGATTAAGGATAATCATCATATCTCATATTTTCAGTCGTAAGCCTGTGGACAACAATTAATTTTTCTTTATATCCTTAGCTTGGCATGTTAGCTTTATTTTTTGTTTTCCTCCTTCTAAATAACATTGGCTGTGGCTCAGGTGTTAGTTATTGGAGTAGATAGATGGGCGTTCTGATGCAGGATAGCAAAACATGAGCTTTTCTCTGAGGTTTTACATGAAAAATCCCACACTATAGGTTTGTGCAGGAGCAGAATTTGGAGGTGATTAACCAATGGCCTACAGATCCTTTGTATACCAGCTGTAAAGGAAACTGAAAAGTTTGCCAAAGCCTGCTCAGTAGATGGAAGGTGAATGGCATCAGTGAAGCAAATAGATTTCTCTGTCCATCTTCGGTGGTAGATCCCATTTGTCCAGAAGTTGGGATAAATGAGGACAGTACTTTTTTTTTCCATGTAAGAGAATTAATTGAATTGGTTGTTGTCTTAAAAGGCGGTAGTTGCTGACATTTTTTAACAAATAGGATAAAGAAGAGTGCAATATCATTTTCCCCCTCATTGCTCTGCTATTATGCCTCAAATTTTTAGCAATATTTGTCATTCAGTTTTGTAGGTCTCTTTAATAGTATTACTATTCTAAGGTCTTAGTTGATGCCAGTTTTGTAGTACTTTGTTGTTGTGAGAAGTTTGATTGTCAGGAATTGGGTTGTGACAGCATTAACTATAACCATCAGGTGTTTAAGTGGTCTATCAATCATCAGTGTTTGGTGCACACCTCTCCTGCTGTATTCCAACAGTGATCAAGAATTAGAAAGCTCTACCTATCATACCCTTGGCCAAAAAGAAAGACAGCTTTGGAGAATTTGGTGCATGTCATACTGGATTTAAAACAAAACTACATCCAGGGCTTAATAATATAATAATAAATATTACCTTGTTCTCATACAGGGTTTTCATTGGTAGAGCCTAAAGAGCTTTACAAAGACAAGTTATATAGTGGTTGTGGATTACTTCCCTAACTGAAGTAAAATAATTACATTTTCATGAAGATAAATAGGGTCATGGAGACAACATGGGCCTACTCAGTATGACTTTGAGTACTGTGCACTGTGTACTGCATATGTGTATGTGTATGTACATGTGTGTGTATGTCTATATCAGCAACAAGAAGAAGATCAGGAAAGCATGAGGGAGGCACCTTAGTGACAGATGATGCAGAAAAGGCTGAAGTGCTTGATGCCTTTTTTATCTCAGTCTTCACAGGCAAGGTCAGCTCCTAGACTACTGCACCTGGCAGCACAGTTTGGGGAGGAGGTGAGCAGCTGACAGCGGTGAAAGAATAGGTTAGGGACCATTTAGAAAAGCCGGATGTATGCAAGTCCACAAAACTTGAAGCCATGCACCGGAGCTTGCTGAGGGAGTTGGCCAATATGATTGTAGAGCTGCTGGCCATTGTCTTTGAAAACTCATGGTGATTGAGAGAGGTCCTGGATGACTGGAAAAAGACAAGTATAATGCCCATCTTTAAGAAAGGGAAGAAGGAGGATCTGGGGAATTACAGACTGGTCAGCATCACCTCAGTCCCTGGAAAAATCATGGAGCACTTCCTCAAGGAATCTATTTCTAAGCACTTGGAGGAGAAGGTGATTAAGAACAGTCAGCATGGATTCCCCAAGGGCAAGTCATCAACCTGACAGTCTTTTATGAGATGACTGGATCTGTGTATGTGGGGAGAGCAGTGGACATGATATATCTTGACTTTGGCAAGGCTTTTGATATCGTCTCCCACAACGTTCCTCCAAGCAAGCTAAGGAAGTATGGTCTGGATGAATGGTCTGTAAGGTGGATAGAAACCTGGCTGGATCATCAGGCTCAGAGGGTAGTGTCAATGGCTTGATGTCTAGCTGGCAGCTGGTATCAAGGGGTAGGCCCCAGGTGTTGGTCCTGGGGCTGGTTTTGTTCATATCTTCATCAGCGATCTGGAAGATGGGATGGAGTGCACCCTCAGGAAGTTTGTGGATGGCACCAAGCTGTGGGGAGTAGTAGACATGTAGGAGCATATGGCTAGGGTTCAGAGAGACCTCAACAAATTGGAGGATTGCTCCAAAAAAGAAATCTCATGAGGTTTAATGAGGACAAGTGCAAAATCCTGCATTTAGGACAGAAACATCCCATGCACCGGTCTAGACTGGGGAACCACTGGCTAAGCAGAAGCTCTGCAGAAAACAACCTGGGGGTTGCAGTGAACAATAAGATGAATATGAGCCAACAGTGTGCACGTGTTGTGAAGAAGATTAATGGCATAGCAGGCTGCATTAGTAGGAAGGTTGTCAGTAGATTGAGGGAAGTGATTGGTCCCCTCTGTTCAGCATTGGTGAAGTCACATCTGGAGTACTGTGTCCAGGTTTTGGTCCCTCACTACAGAAAGGATGTGGACAACTTGGAGAAAGTCCAGCGGAGAGCAACAAAAATGGTTAGGGAGTTGGGGCACATGACTTATGAGGGGAGGATGTGGGAACTGGGCTTATTTTTAGTCTGCAGAAGAGAAGACTGAGGGGGGATTTAATTGCAGCCTTTCAGTGCACCTGAAGGGTGGTTCCAAAGAGGATGGAGCTAGATTGTTGTCAGTGGTGGCAGATGACAGAACAAGGAGCAACGGTTTCAAGTTGTAGCCATGGAAGTTTAGGTTAGATATTCGGAAAAATGTTCCCACAAGATGAGTAGTAAAGCACTGGAACAGGTTACCCAGAGAGGTGGTGGAATCTCTATCTTTGGAGGCTTTTAAAGCCCAGCTAGACAAAGCCTTGGCTGGGATGATCTAGGTGGGGGATGGTTTTGCTTTGGGCAGGGGGTTGGACTACATGACCTCCTGAGGTCCCTTCCAACCCTAATTTTCTACAATTTTATGATCTTAAAATGACTGAATCAGATGATTTGGCCAGAACGTCTTCCCCTGTGCTTTCTGAGGATCCAGGTGCTCTCTGCTTCCAAATATATTTCCTCCAGCACACACAGATGTTTACTTTCACAAGAGCAATGTGGAACATTCAGTTATATGTACTGCATTGGAATTAGACACTAATGGCTGGGGGGAGGACAGTAAATCAAACACTAATGGAATAACATCCTTTCAAATATGAAGTTAATGTTCCATTTCATTATTCCTCAAATGGTGCAACAGGCATCCTAGGGGTGGAAAACTCTTCCTCTTCTGCCAGAGAGGGAGGTCCAAACCAACACAGGAAAAACAAAGGGAAACTGAATTTGAATGTTCTTTCCTATTGTGAGGGGTGGAAAGAGGATGAAGAGAGTGGGTGGTTTCCTGTTGGTTGAGCACAGGAATCTGAGCACAGGTATTTTAATCCCAGTGTTTACATTGACGCCCACTCTGTTTTTGATCAAGTTATCTTACTAGTATCAGTTTCCTTAACTGTAAAACCAGGTTTCTACCTGGTACCAATGTACCTCAGAGCTGAATTGTGAGGAGAGATTAACTCACATTTTAAAGTAGTTTGAGAAAGAAAAGTGCTATTTTACTGCTTTGTATCATTATTTTATTTTTTATTGCTCTATCATTCTCACTGATGACTCTCTAAAAGCCAAATAACTTAAGACATGAAAAATGGTCCATCCAGAAACAGGCAAGCTGCTCAGTCCATATGTTTAAAATATACCGCTGATGTATTGCAGAACGCATGTACCAGGTCTTGTTTTTTTGCTAGCTGCAGTTTTGGGAGATGGGGATTTCTCAAATCACCATGAGAAGTCAAAGTAGGTTGGTCTCCCTCCCTCTTTCCCCCTCCACCTCAATTTTTTTTCTTTATATAGAGTTTTTGGATGAAATTTATAAGATACTTTGGCTGCTTACAGATGCAGAATAAAAAAGAAAACAGCATTTAACTTTCAGCTCAGCATGCCCCTGCACCAAGCATAGCACATGCCCAGAAGAGGAATCGTGTCATTTTGACCTGGCTCCCCAGTGTCTGTATAGCTCTCATGCTTCAGCGGGGCTTTTTGGATAAAAGGGCCAAAAAGCCCACTGAAGCATGTGAGCTGTACAGATGCTGGGGAGCCAGGTAAACATATGCAATTCTTCTTCTGGTAAAGCCCTGTTTTGTTTTGCTTTGTTTCCCCCACGTCCGTCAGCACTCTTTAAGGCTACAAGCAGATGTCACATTTGTCCTGAGAGAAAACATTTTATTCCGGAATAAGGTACAGTGTTTAGAGGTCCACATTTGTTTCATAGTAGCTAGGGTCAGGAGGGACCTGAACAGATCATCTAGCCTGAACCCCTGCCACAGGCAGGAATGAATGCTGGGTTCACAAGACCCCAGACAGGGGATCATCCAACCTCCTCTTGAATTTGCGCAAGGTAGGGGCAAGGACCACTTCCCTGGGAAGTTGGTTCCAGATTTTGGCCACCCTAACTATAAAATATTGCCTTCTGATCTCTAAACCTTTTCTCCATCAGCTTATTACCATTTTTCCTTGTCACCCCAGGTGGTGCTGGGGAGAAAAGGGCTCTACCTATTTGCTGTTGTTCTCCCCTGATGAGTTTGTAGGCCTGGGACAAACTGTAAAAAGGCTCTTGGGATTAAAAAGTGCTAATAGTTTGTGTCAGGACGTTGTGAAGTAGTCTGAACAGTCGTTGAGGGATTACACCATTTGAATCAATGACTGAAAAGTGGCAGTGCATTCGGCAACTCACTGAGCCTTGACTGGAAGGGTGATATGTGTACGCCCCAATTTTAAGACATTTCTTTTCAGAGCTCAGTTTGGCTTGGGGACAGGTGCAATGTGTGTTCTTAGCCTAAGAGACTCTCATCAAAGCGAAGGGGAAACCCTTTACTAATCTGTTTGCCCAGTATCAGACCTCAGTTGCAAACATTTTACTCCCCAACACTTGTTCTATGTATTATAAATCTGAGCCTGGGTTTGGTGAGTTTTTTTTGAGGCCACTTTCAATGGTTTCACTTAGACAAGAGACAGGTGGACTGCTTGAGCTTTTGGAATCAATGGGTCTGTTTCATTGCTGAGGTTAGTGGGCTGAGTTCATCTAAAGAAGGGAGGGCATTGATCCTGGAAATCAGCAAATTAGAAAGGGCAGAATATTGAAGGGGAGGGACAGGGTCTTCAGGTCACAGAGTCTGAGGAGACTGAATTTAATCCGTCAAATGTGGCATATTCATGTGGCATCTAGGTATGAGGCACATTATGCGTGAAAATTTAAGCCAGGCAAATTCAAATGAAAAATAAGGTAGAGATGCTTAATAGTGAGTGTGAATAACCATTCAAACAAATGACCAAAGGATACGGTAGATTCTCTGCTTACTGAAACTTTCAAATCATAACTGGATGCTTTCCTGGAAAAGAAAATACTTTTAAAAACCCACCAGTTATTGGGTTAAATATACAGGTAATTAGATGGGGCTCTATGACCTTTGTTTTATATGAAGTGACGCTAGATGATTTAGTGGTCACTTCAGAGCTTAAAATCTAGAGTTGGTTGGGAGTTTTCTGTCAGAATAATCTTCCAGTGGAAAATGCAGTTTCCATAACTTGGAACATTTCCATGGACATTTTTTTTTCTGAAAATG
The DNA here is from genome assembly GCF_000455745.1 of Alligator sinensis. Taxonomy (NCBI): domain Eukaryota; kingdom Metazoa; phylum Chordata; order Crocodylia; family Alligatoridae; genus Alligator; species Alligator sinensis. Next base: position 685,273 of record NW_005842530.1, read on the forward strand.
TATGAAAAATTTGTTTAGGGTCTGTTTGATTTGAATATGAATATTGGACTGATCTAAAAGGTTCTGTTTAAACTGCATTACACTATCAGTACTTTTCCTTATGGGAGCTATAGTTTGCTCTTTTCTCCCTTTAGTTCTCTCCAATGCAGTGTGGATTCCCATTGACCATGCTCTGTAAGGTGCATTATGGGAGATGTAGGCTGGTTAGGAAGTTAGGGAATTGCGAATGGGAGTGTCTGTTTCTTGAATTACAACTCCAAGAGGCAATATGTCAAAATAGAAAAATGCAGTTTAATGTTGAAATGACTTGAAAACAAAGTGTTTTTGGTCATTTTCAACAAATTTATAGAAAACATTTTGATTTTGGGAATGTCTAAACATTTTGATAGATTTTTTTTCTATCCAATTTTAAAAAAAAATCCTGTGAAATATTGTTTTATAAATGTATATATAAGTGTATTCTAAGTTTTCATTCAAACCCAAATGTTCAAATATCCAAATTTCCTGTGGCATGGAATGTTCTAATTTCACTTATGTCCGTTAAAGCCTATCAAATGAATTTGTATTTCATAAATGTTTCTTCCTTTTTCCTTCCTTTTGACTACAAAGTTAAATATAGCCCTAAGAATATATTTTGGCCATACTGTATATTCAAAACCTTTGTTATAATGGTGTCCCAATTTAAGAATCTTCTTTTCAATCTCACTTCTACTATTTTGCAGTGACTTTGCCTTGGACCACCAAGAATATACTCATTTTAAGGTTGATTTGATAGTTTTGGGGATTTTAAAGGGGAGACCAATATTGGTATAAAACAAAATTCTGAAACTGACTGACTCTTCTCACTCCCTGCTAATAGGGAACTTTATAATAAGAGTGTGATTTAACCTTGCTGTTAACCTTATTGTTGTATCAATAGGAGTAACATGCCCCTGCATCTTCAGTGCACTGTTGTCTATTCCTAGGGCTTACAAAATGTGCTGTCTATTCATTGTATTTGACTGCTCTAGCAGAACTCAGACATATGACAAAAACCAAAGTTGTTGAATTTTCTTGCATGATCAGAAGTATGCAAATGTTATGGAAAGAAATGACAGCTTTCTTGTCTTATCTTTTCCTGCTGTTTCAGGGGTTTCAGCAAAAATTCTCCTTTCATAGTAAAGAGATTGTGGCCATCAGCTGTTCCTGGTGCAAGCAGGCGGTAAGTGGTCAATACTTGGTGGGAGAAGTGTAAATAGCTGTGGTGGATTTTAGCCATTTGGGCTCATTGTGTTGGACTTCATTTGTCTCGTTAGTATCCTTTGCTTGGGATTCCAATTTATTATGGAGAAGAGCCCTGGAGGGGCTCATTTTAACCCTTTCTGTTCCTTTTCCTCAAGGATATTCCACCTGGATAGCCTATTCTTCTGGCCAAGGGGAGCTAAGTGTGGTTTCCTTCTTTGGAATAGAACAAAAAGTTATTTGTGGGTTGACAAGAGAGAGATTTCTGCAAAAGTAATGTGAGGGGCAAACCACTGCTGCTCTTGACACAGGAGTTTCCATGCTATATGATTTTGCCCATTTTGGATTTTGTCTTAATGCCATCATTAGGGGCATGTTTGGGGTATAGAGCATGTTTGGGGAAGGTTAAAAAACAAAGGTGGCCATTTGTTAAATGTTCCTAAAAAGCTCTTGGTGTAGAAAACTGATGGTGGAGATGGAGCTGGGTATGTTCCTCACTGTCTCATGCATCTCCCTCTTTTCTCCTGTCCCCTCTACTTTTCTGCCTATCCTCCTTTTCTTGCATTGCATCCATCTCATTAATGGCTCTGCTCTCCCTTACTATAGTTTCACAACAAAGTCACCTGTTTCATGTTACACCACATTGAGGAGCCGTGTTCCCTGGGGGCTCATGCTGCTGTCATTGTGCCTCCCACTTGGATCATTAAGGTGAAGAAACCTCAGGTAACTGCATGCGGAAGTCTGTTTCTGATGCTGTATGGCAACCTGGGGCAAGCCTGGCTTAGCTCCTGATTGTCCTCCACCAAAGCATGTTTGTCTGCCCTGACCATGCCCTTCCCACCCAGCTACATCTTAACCTACATCCTGCTCTTCCATGGACTCCCCTAGTGGGGGATCCTTCATTTTCCTTTTTGAGACAATTCGTGATTAATGTTATTTTGGCACTAAGCAATCCAGTTCAAGGTTATTCTTCCTACACAAGTTCAGCAGAATGGAAGAATCTTCTGTGTTTTAGGCACTCAAACATATTTCATTAAATAAAGCTGGGCAAACACTGAACAGTGCTTTCACAAGCATTCAATTTTGCATTGAAACAAATAATTAGCCTTTGCTGTGTTCATGTTCCTTGGATTTGATTTCCATGGGTGTTTGAATCATCACATTTTATTCACCCAAATGCTTGCTGAATGCCACTGTTATCTTTACATGTCCTGATGCTTGCAGGCAGTAAATTTTAAGGTTGTAACCAGAATTCAGTATAGTTTTAACAAGATGAGACAGTGCTTGGTTCACCAGAGGGAAAAGATTTCCAGAGTGGAGCTGGCCAAAAAGGAGAATTTCTGGTTTCTAGGAAATTTTGTATTTCTTAAAATTTGGTTTCAGTCCAGATTTGTCTGAAACATTTTTTTAATTTCCTATGATCTAGAAAATAAGAGAAAAATGTTTCAGTGTTCCCCAGACTTGGCAGAATAAATTTGATTAGCAACATTTTAGTTATAAATGATTTGCCCATCCCTGCTTACTGATCGCCATAGGCAAGTCCTGAACTGGATTTCTTACTCATTTTAACTGGATTCTAGTGATGCTGTTATTCCTTTTGTTGTTTTTCCCCAAGCAAATTAGATGAGTTTCTGTAGCCACCTTTACCTTGATGTCTCCTTTTTCTTTGTTTTTACTGCTACTAAAGTGTTTTTTCAATGCTGTTTACATGCATAGTGGGTCACTACCGTTGAAGTACTAAACTTGAATACAGTATAAACTCCCCCTTTCACTCCTGCACTGTCTTAGTGATTCAGTTAAGGACAGTTTGACCCAGATGACCTGATAAATGTTCTGCAATTAATTTTTACTGTTGACAAGTATCTTTTTTTTCAGGATGAAGGAAATTCAGAATGGTTTGGATAGTTGTGAGACAGGTGATAGACCTACATGTAATGACCCACTTATGTAATTAGAAAATTGTCAAAACATCCGTTGTGTGGTGTTCATCATGTAAATGTCTTTTGTAGCCTCTTGACCAACATTCAATGCCACTGCACTATGCTGGAAACTATGTAATGCTGTGTCTGGTTTCCTGGAGTTCAAATATATTCCTGTCCCAGTTGCACAGATCCTAGTGTCCTTTTCTAATATTTGATGCATTGAAAAGGCTTAAAAACTACTAATGGAGTCTTGGTGTTTGTGCTGGAGAGGAGCTGGCAGTGAGTGGGGTCTGGGTGATGTTCTTTGAGCCAGCCTCCTCTGAGGATCTGGAGACAGTGTAATTGTAACTGTTGTGACTAGACTTTGGTGCTGGGGGAGGGCTTATGATCAAGGTGAGTAAATCTGTTTTTCCTTTCTCTTTGGAAACATTCAAAGGAAGTCTGCTTTATATCCTTGGGCTACTTTGTCTTCTCTACTTTCACTTCATTGCTGATGGTGGCAAATGGAGTTAGACTACTATTTGTATCTGATTATAGTTTTTGAAAGACATGAAGATTACAGAGTTTGACTTTCATTGATGCTGTGCACTTGTAGCTTTCATTGAAACTATTGAAATTATGGCTACTAAGAAAGAACCTCTGAAAATTAAACCTGGGATAGTGTAGATGAAAGGATTGAAAGGGATTTTACTGGATCTGCCTCAGAAAATCAAACATTCATCTCCCCTACATCATGCACAAATGATTTTTCAATAAATCTATCGAAGTTTATTTGGAACACCTCTAAAATTGACTTTATTTTTCTGTTCTGTGCTTCTCCTTTTTGAAGAAGGGAAAAATGACATCCATGAAGAAGATTTTTCCTCATCTAGAAGTGATCCAGGATTTACATAGTCCTCTTTCCTTAAAGTAATTCTTTTCTGTAAAGACAATTTCACTAACTAGCATTATTTCCTTAAAAATCCCCATACTCTTCCTGTTGGGAAGGAAGCCTTTCATGGACAAGACAGTATGCATAACTTCTTAAGTTCACCATATGGATGTTGGTGGTCCACCCACAGCTGCTTTTCTTAAATATATTTGAAATGAAGGTCTGGACATGTATAGTCAGCTTCTCTGCCTCTCACCTGTTGTATTGCTACTGTTTCTGCAAACTTATGGGCTCTATCAACATGACAAAAATTGGCATACTTAAACACTGAAGTGTAGCATCATTGTGCCAAATAGTCTTGCCTGTGTGGACAGAGACAAAAAATTCTGTTATATTTAAACTATCCCCCAATCAACTGCCTTGCTTTGCAGCAGTCACCAGTATGTCTGCTCAGGGCGCTGACATTTCTTGTTACATTTCTGTGTGTAAGTATCTCCATTTTATAGAGGGGTAACTGATGCTCAGAGAAGTTTAGTATCTTGCCCAAGGACACCCAGCAGACCAGTGATGATCATGGAAAAGAACTCAGATGCCCTGAAGCTCAGACAAGTGCTCTGTTCCAGCACCCTTTAACAACAGACAGTGTCTGAGGAACAAGTCTAAGAACCTCTACAGGAATTACCGTAGTTAGGGCATGAGGGCATTGGCTTGCTCTATTACATTAATTTAACATTCATATTCTCTTTCAGTCTCATTACATAGGCAGAGATGAAAAAGACCATGCACTTTGTATAATCCATCGATCCATCCAAGTCAGTGCAGTTCTTGTAGTGTAGCATGCCTTCTAGAGCATTTCTTATGTACCAAAGCAAGGGAAATGCAGAGCAAGACTACTTTTTTATGGCAAAAGGAACAGAAAATGGGCTACTTAATCTGAACTTTAGACAGTTTGAGTTAGATATCTTTCTCTGAGATTATGAGTTTTCCACATTACTGAGATTCACTAGAATTCCTAACTTTTCTATTTCACATATTGACACTGATGTTTCAAACACTGTTCCTAGCCAAATCCAATAGATGTCCTATTTAAAGCAATGATGCTGTTGGTTGAAGATCAAGGTTGAATAAAAAACAGCAGGTACTGATTATTAGCTGAACTGTACAGACTTGCAGGTCTCTGAGTCTGTGAACCTTTGCTTGGTAGGAATCTAGAGACCTTTTTGGATAAAATAAAGACTGAGGACAACACTGAATGCATTTTGTTTCCTTTTTGAGGTTAGAAAAGATTAATGAATGTTCTGTGAGTTTTCTGCACCCTTTATTGTCTGGCTTTGACTAAATTAAGAGTTGAAATACAGTGAGTGTGTTAATTTTCATAACATTTCTGACCCACCTGAACTTGGTAATATGTAAATGGAGAGGGGTTATAGGGAAGGGGGAGGATTTTATTTCAGCAACTGCAGCAGTAAAAAAAAAAAAAAAAAAAAAAACCCCTTCAGTTTGACCAGTCCTTTTCACATCAGCATGCCTTTGTGATAAAATATTATCAGTAAAGTTAGCACCCTTCTGGAGAATAGCATTTTTTTCCTTTTCAGTTCACTGCCATTGATGATGCAGGATATTTTTTTTTAGGTCCTACACAAAGTACCAAAATATTTTCTGTATTTTTTTTCCTGAACTAAGGTGGCTCTTAAATATTTAAGAATCCAGAGGAGGTTCCCTGTTAGATTATTACACCAGTTTTATGCAGTGGTGGCATGTGCTATACTGAGTCAATGGTCACCAGAGCTAAAACTTGTTTTTTTTAAATGGAAAATAGCTCATTTTATCATATTTTTATTACATTTTTATGCAGGTGGTCTCCATACCAGGAGACGAGCCTGATTGGGCGGGAGACTGGAGCCCCGGAGGGAAAACGGGCGTCTCCTACCCCTATTGGGAGGGTTGGCAGGTACAACATGTGGTGTTATGTGAGTCTGTGGGAGCATCTGATTTTTCTCCCCACGGCGTGGGAAAGTTTCCAGTTCCAAAGCACCAGTCTGGTCTCCGTGTGTGGCTTTCTCCATAAACGGTGGTGTGGAAGTGTAAAGCATGAAACGCATGTGATCTAAACTTCAAGCATGTGCCAGATACTGTATCATTCTTCAAATGGATGATGCATGGAAGAGCTTCTAAAAGAAGGCTACTTCTGTGGATTTTTAAATTTTTGTTCTGCTTGTAATGTATTCTTGGGGTTTTTTTTCTTTTTATGTAGAACTCATTAAAGACTTCGACTCGACGGAAGAAGAGAACATCTTTTAAAAGAAAAGCTAGTAAAAGAGGCAATGAGGTAAGTCTTAATAAGGAACACTTGAAAGGTAGAATAAATTGATACTTTCTAGATTGTCAGTAAAAATCCAGTGGCTTTCTGTAGATCCTAGCATGGCCTCCAGTTGAGAGAGAGCAAGTATCCACAACATAGAACCTGCCATTTCTGCAATTAGGCACTCTTGGATACTTCACTGGAAGGACAAAGACTTCCTGGTGATGGAGGCTGAACAACTGTCTCATTCAGAATTAATGAACATTACTTTTCTTTGTGTGTGTGAATGTGTGTGCATACGTATGTGATTAGGACTGTGCAAAGCTTCAGTCCCTGACTCGATTCAGTGGAGATTTGGCCCTATTCAGTGGCTGAATCTCTGAATCCTAATTGGATCAGAGGGCCCTTTAATCTCTCTGAATCAAATTGGAACCCTCCAAATTGATTTGGAGAGATTTGGAAAGATTCGGCGATTTGGACATAGACACAGCTTTAAATGTTTTTTCTACATACCTCTAGGTAGCAGGTGGCTTGTGAATGCGATGCTGGGGCACATCATTGATTTTGTTGGTTCACTGACCCAACTGAAAACAAAAAAAAGTGTTTTTGATTGACCAAAAATGAAAATGTTTTAAGTAAAATAAAAAGAATCTGAAAATTAATTTCAAGTTGAACCCTGTAACATCGCATAGGGTGCTCTTACTTGCAGGGACCTGAGCAGCAGCAGCAGGCAGCCTGTAGCTGGCTGTTATCCCAATCAGGCAATGCTGCCTGATTGGGGAACAGGGCCCAACTGTTATATAAGGACTGGGCCCTAAACAACAGAGCAGCAGTTGGTTGCGAGCAGCCAGAGAGGCACCACAAGCTGAGCTGCTGCTCAATACAACTCAGAGGTAAGGGCTGGGGCCTATAGGCAAGGAGGAGACCTCATGGTCCTGGGCATGACCAGAAACTTCACCTTGCTGGGGACGGGTGGCTTGGTGGGACTCTCTGTGGTGGGACAGTCCCCCAGAAATGCCAGGCCAGTTACCTCCCCATTGAAAGGCAAGTATGGGGTGCCTTCTAGCCCCAGCCCCACATCCCTGGTGGATAGTTGGTCATCTCAGGGAGAGACCAGGCTTACTGTGAGTACTGAGGCAGGACCCAGGCCAGGAGGGGGGACCTGTGACAGTGCCCAGGCTCACAGTGGAGTCTGAGACCACATTAGGAAGCCAGGAGGTAGGCTTCAGGGGGGATGGGGCTTGAAGCCCTAGTCCTGTAGAGAGGGGCTTAGAGCCTAATGTGAAGGGGCCTGGGCCCCAGAGAGGGACTTGAAGCCCAAGGATGGGGCTTGGAGCCCAAAGTGGGACTGAGGCCCTTGAGTGTGTAGTAGAAACAGAGAGGCCGTGTGTGAGGCCAAGTATGTGAAGGCCAGGTGTGTGCCGCCAGACTGAAGGCTGCATGTCAGGCTAGACAAGCTGAAGGCTGGGTGCTAGGTCGAGCAAGCTTGGGCTGGGAGTTAGGCCATGAAGCATCTGCCAGGAATGGGATACAATAAGGGGAGGCCGGAGTCATATATATATGCCCTTGTCATCAGGGCAGAAAAATGGGCAGTCTCCTGCCTGAGTAACATCCTTGTAATTATTAACATCAAGGCATGGCAGGAGAGGTGGGCAGGTGGTCTTGTCTTTAGCGCTAGGACAAGTGGGCGGGCCTACATTTGAGACCGGCCCTGGGATGCCCACTTGTTACAAACACGTTATATGGTTTTTTACTGTTTGTAAAAAATTGTCAAATTGAGGTAAGTTTCCAAATGAAATGTCTCCTTGAAGTGAAAAAGCAAAATGTTTCATTTTAGAAAAGTCAAAATGAAACATTCAACTTCTAATTTTTTTTCCCAGTCTTTTGGCCATACCAGTTAAAAAAGAATCTAATATAATTTCATGAATTATTTTGGTCAACCCAAATGGCAATTTATAATTAAAAATTAAGTTTTGTCCAAAAACTTGTGCCCACCTCAACAGTTTCTCTCTCCTGTTGGTGATCTCAGTATAAATTCCAAACACTGTTTCAGATGGGAGGGTGAACTGTCTTTACATAAGATATATTAAGTACCTGCATTTGGTAGAAAAATCTAACCATGGATTTTCAGATCCAGTCCATATTAGATTGGTCACCTCTGTGCCTATCTAAAATCCATTCAATGCCTTGTTATCTACAGCAGGATTGTAAAAAATACAGCACGTGGGCCAGATTTGGTATGTGGACCTGTGTTATCTGGCCCAGGGGGTTGCCTCTGGGATTGAGGCACAATGATGGAATATAGCTGTTCACAGATCTATATAGAAGACTATACTTTTCAAGGTTATTAACCTTTGCAGCTTTCATAACCACTAAATTCACATTTAAAATCCTTTGTGGGAACTTTTTGGTGGAGATTTTAGTGCTCTTCTGTATATCTCTAGTTAATGCACTTTTTCACTGCTGTTTTTGTAGGAAAACAAAGGCCGACCTTTTGTGATAAAACCTATCTCTTCCCCGCTCATGAAACCACTGTTGGTGTTTGTGAATCCAAAAAGTGGAGGGAATCAGGTAAGGACATCAAATTAATTCTAATGACCGTTAAAGAATAATCTATCAACAGATTTCAGTTGGGTCAAAGAAAAGGAAGAGTTGCATATGACCTGAACCACGGACTCCTGCAGCAGATGCCTGGAACCTTTCCACATAAAAGGAAACTTGGATTTTTCAAGATAATCTTCCTCCCAGTTTTTAATTTTTTGTAAGGAAACTAGAATGATGGGAGTATTTTAGGAGACCTCCACATTCTATAGGAAAGGGGGCCTCCAAAGAAATCTTCAGTCATCCTTTCTATCCTAAGAAATGGTTAGTTTCTTCACCACCCTGACCACATCCAGCTGGTTTTGTATTTTAAGTATGTAAGAAACTTTGTTTTAAGCAGTTGTTGCAGAGTATAATGTTGCTGTATAAACATTTTACTTCATTATCAAGTTGTATACTGAATGCAAGTTTAGCTAAAGCAAGCAGCAGGTTTATATAGACTCTAGCCTGCTTCTTTCTTAGAATTCCTATGGCTAAGATTTTCAGATCCAATCCATATTAGATTGGTCACCTCTGTGTCTATCTAAAGTCCATTGAATGCCTTCTCATCTACAGCACGGCTGTCAAAAATACAGCACAAGGGCCAGGCATGTGGACCTGTGTTATCTGGCCCATGGGTTTTCTGTCGGAATAGCTGGGTTCCAGCAGCTGGGTATGGGGCAGTAGTGGCAACCACCATGACTCCCTGAGATAACACTAATGTGGGTCAACCCCAGTGAAATCATGAGTATGGATCCCCAGTGGGGGTTCATTTAACCAGTGCCCTTATTCAATCTGTTGCCAAAATCTTTAGTATGGATCTCTGTAACAGGGCGTCTGGCCCTTTATAGGAGGCAGACAGCCCTGGGGTAGAAGCCGAGCTGTGGGTGATTAGCTGGCAGATGAAAGCCCAAGAGAAGGAAAAGCAAGGAGCTCAAGCTGGAGAAAGGAGCAGTTTGTGGGCATAGAGCAGATTGAAACCCAATGAAGCTTGTGTCTAAGAAGGGCCAGAGCTAAAGGGTCCTCTTCTGCCACCTGGAGGAAGGATAGAGTCTGATTTACTAGTTTGTTTGGAAAAAGGGGTATTGTTTTGTGTTATGAGAACTGGATGAGGGACTCCAAAAGGAGTAAATTCTACCAGCATGGCAGCAGGAGCACCAACCCACTTATAATCCCTTGGGGACTTATTTTGGTGGTGGAGGGCTGGTGAGTGATGGTGGTGTTAACCCCTGTGGCTGCCTGATGCAACGGAGCAGCTCAGGCAACCACCACTACAGATGCTCACCTTGCCACTACAGATGGGTACAGATCCAGCCCACAAGGAGCCTGGAGAGCCAAACAGATTTGATACCCCTGATGCATAGCATATGTTCTATAGATTTTATATAACACGTGTTTCAAATTCAGTAGGTCTGCATTTATACATACACAAGTGAGATGATAGCTTCCAGGACTGTTTCATATAGCAAATATCAATCATAACACTTGCTTTGTGTTTAGTCTTCCCAAAACAGGCATCTTTTAGTTTGTTTATGTTTACTAAGCTACAAATGAATGAAATGCACTCTAAGAATTCACTTAATTTTAATAAGTACAGTTACTTATAATACTGTAGCCAGGTCATTCTTTCTTATGTGTTCCCTCCATTTCCTCTTTTCACAGGGCACCAAAGTTCTCCAAATGTTTATGTGGTACTTGAATCCACGCCAGGTCTTTGATCTCTCTCAGGAAGGGCCAAGGGATGCGTAAGTGCTGATTTAACATGTATTTAACATTTTCAACATTGTCTTTGCTTATATGAAGTATATGGGCAAATTGATAGGTTGGATGGGGTTCTCTGACAGTGATGGAGAGGACTGATAGGTCAAGATTTGGAAAGAGCTCTCCACTGTCCAAGGTACTGATTTGTGCTTACGAGTGGTGGATATGATATACCTTGACTTTAGCAGGCTTTGTACACTATCCTCCACAACACTGTCAGAGGAAGCTATGGAAATGCAGTCTGGATGACAATTTTGCAAGGTAAGCACATAACTTGTTGAGTAATTATACTCAAAGAACAGTCATTGATGGCTTGATGTCAAGTTGGAAGGAAGTATCCAGTGGGGTTGCTCAGGGGACTGTCCACGGGCTGGTACTATTCAACATTTTCATTAATGATTTGGAGGGTGGAGTTTAGTGTACACTTAATAAATTTGCATATGATACCTAGCTAGGTGATGTGACAGGCACTTTGGAGGATATGATTAGGATTGAAAATGACCTTTATACATTGAAGAAATGGTCTGAAATAAATTGGATGAAATTCAGTAAAATCAAGTGCAAAGTACTCCCAAATAATACAACCTGGCAAATCACTGGGCTTATTTACACATGCACTTCACATTTACTGCACAGTAATCAAAATTACTGCACAGTACAGGCATGCATCTACACATGCATGCCCACACTGTGCAATAAATATGGTGACTTACTCTAACTTGAGCCTAAATCTGATACCTGCATCATAACCTAGTGGGCCTCCCAGGGCTCCTGGCTGGCTGCCTCTCCTGATTTCAATTTGGGACTAAAGTTAGTTCCAAATGCTGGCAGCCGGCTCTGGCCTCAATTTGGGACTATAGTTAGTCCCAGGAACTGGCGGGCATGTGGCTGGAGCTCTCCCCGGTGGCCACAGGGGAACATGGCAGGCTGCTCTGACTATATTTACTCCCAGGTCATCTGCCCAGGCAGACACTGGCCTATTCCCATTTACTGTGCAGTAAACTTAAGCCAGCATAAATGCATAAGTAGACATGCCCACTAGGTAGGCTTCAGTACTGCAAAAAGGACAGGGGGTTATAGTGACCAGAAAGTTGGATATGAGCTGACAGTCTCGTGTGTAGCATTAACAAAACAAAACAAAAACCGTAATAGTATTTTGGGACATATTAACAGGAATGTCCCATTCACGTCACAGTAAGTGGTTCTTCCACTCTATTCAGCACTAGCAGGGCTTTATCTGGAGTTCTGTGTTCAGCTTTGAGCACCACACTTCAAGAAAGATGTGGACAAATTGGAAAGAGT
>NW_005842530.1:697262-715000 GCF_000455745.1 Alligator sinensis
GAAGCATAGAGCAACAAAGGCATTCAAAGCCCTAGAAAACGTGATTTATGAGAAAAGGTTGGAAGAACTGAGGTTATTTACTCCGGAGAGGAGAAAACTAAGGGGGATTGATAACAGCTTTCAAGTACACAAATCACTGTTAAAGAGACAATGGTTACAAATTGTTCTCTGAGTTCATAGTAGACAGGATGAAAAAAGGGCTGAGATTGCAAAACGGTGTTTTTAGGTTAGATATTAGGAAGAACATTCTATCTATGAGGGTTGTTAAATACTAGAATAGATTGCAGAGAGGCTTTGGAATTTCCATTGCTGGTATTTTAAAGTGCGGGTTATACTCATATTTGTTCAGAATAGTTTAGAGAGGAGTGTTTCTGCACTGAGAAGGGATTTTGATAAGATGACCTCTTGAAGTCCCTTCTAGTCCTATTTTTTTTCTATGATTTTTATTCAGTAAAGAAGCTAAGTTCATGTTTGATTTTAAGCATAAGCCTTATTGACTTTAAATTGAAGGTTAAATGCATCTGAGTTGTACCATATGCTCTACAGCCTTCTTCATCTGTGATAAGGACATGCAGGGATTATAACTTGTACTGTTTCATCTTGCTGCTGAATAACTTCTATACAGCTGAGTGGAATTCAGTTGAATCAATGGTATGTTGGGACTTGTACTCACTAAAGGTTTGTCCCTTTGGATCCTGACAGTCAGGCACATCAGTAAACAAACTGTGGATTCTGTTGTTGGAAAGTGACTATTATTTGCTGGGAGACTTCTGCCAATTTGTAGATGACACCAAGTTGGGTGGAGTTTCAGATACTCTGGAGAGAAGAGCTAGGATCCAGAATGACCCGAATTGGCTGGAAAAATGGTCCATAATCAACCAGATGAAATTCAGCAAGGATGAGTGAAAGTTCCTTCACTTGGGACAGAATAATTGTCTACATACAGACAGACTGGGGAATGAGTAGTTAGGCTGTAGTACTGCAGAAAAGGACCTGGGGTTACAATGGGCCATAAACTGAATATGAGCCAACAGTATGTTTTTGCTGCAAAGCAAAGCAAAGCAAAGCAAAGCAAAGCAAAGCAAAGCAAAGTGAATACTATGTTGTATCACCAGGAGTATCACTTGCAAATCAAGCGAAGTGATTCTTCTGCTCTATTCAACACCATTAAAGCCTCACCTGGAGCATCATGTCCAGTTTTGGGCCCCGAGCTTCAAGAAGGATGTAGACAGTTTGGAAATAGTCCAGTGCAGAGCAAAAAAACCAAACAATGATTTCCTAAAATGTAGAAAGGGCATTTGAATTCTTATAGCCATTTGAGGAACCTAACAGAGCAGTACACCTTGCCCAACTGTTTATTGACTTCCCAAGTCACAAATCACCTGCTGATTGACCTTTCTAATACTTAAAAACTCCAACAGAATGATGGTGCCTCTCTCACTTCAGAAGTGGCAATTGCTTGTAGCTACATCTCCTCACCTAGTAATTGATTTAATTCCATGGAACAGCTACCTTCATATTGTTTCACAGACATGTAAGCAACTCCTTCATGAGCGTAGGATTACAAGAGAATATATTTTTCCTTTTCACTGTTATGAAAAAAGTCTGATTTCCCTCTCTCTGCTGCCAGGTGGGAATATTTGTTACTTGTCTATTTGTAAAATTTTCCTTTTCTGAGTTAAAGAAAATTGTAGTGTAAGAGAGAGTGTAATCCTATGCAGGCAATGCAGATGTTTACCCAGAAAAGAAGGGTGAAAAAGTATTTGTTGTTATGCTATCAAATCTTGGGCAATTGGAAGTATATATAGCTTGATTCTCATATAGGGTAGATTCATGAAAATGGAATAGGCAAGAATGAAGAAATATGATGAACATTGATGGGCCTTTTTACCCTACGGCAAGTAAAATGGTTGGACAAGGTTTAAGCACAAATGGTTTAGTGCAGGGCTGGTCAACCTGTGGCATGGGCAGTCTCTGGGAGTGGCATGAGGCAGATTGAGGAGAGAACTCAGCAGCAGATAAAACAGTAAGCTGAAAACAGAGCAGCAGATTGGCAGGAAGCATAAAGCAGGGAGAAGAAAGCTGAGCAGCCTGTTGAGCAGGGGAATGGGATCAGAGTGGCACTCGGGGATGGGGCAGGGTTTTCCTTGTGGCATGCCTTGGCCCCCGTTGGTTTCGTACACCCTATTAGATATGCAAAATGATTTTAGAAACACTGCAGATGAGTCTCCTGCCTACCTTAGCAGTGTCTTAAGCCATGTCAGTTGTAATGCTTACGGAAACATTGCATTATGAGGGATTATGTAAGGCCTTCAGTACCCTACAGACAGTTGCAGGACTAGCTGAACTGTTTCAAGTTGTCTGTACCTGCACTGTCAGTAAAACAGTTCATGCTGAAATCATATTTCCTGATGAAACATGATCTGCCTGGTATTTAATTCCTTCGTAAACCCTTCAGAGTATTCTTTTGTTTGTATGTAAAGTGTTTTTAAGGGGGAGCAAATGATACTTGGCAAAGCAAATCGCTAGTATAGACAACACCATTGTGACAATTTAAATGCTTCCAAATGGATAGTGGCCTAGTTCCAGCAAGGGAGATTATATGAAATGAGAAAAGATATTATATTTGTTTCTCTTGGTTTTTCTTTCCATCTCTGTTCTTCCTTGTTTCCAGCAAACCCATACTTCTCCCCCACTTCCTCAACAACTCCCTCTAGTCCTGCTGGTGACCCAAAGATTAGCAGTCCTGTGACTGACCCCAAGTCCGATCAGGGAGACTCACATATTAAACACAGGACAGAATGTAGTTCTGGGTGGTGCCCAGCTCTAAATCCATCGGTGTGTTTCAAAAGTGAGGGGGAAGAAATTATCTTGAGGAAATATATTAGGAGTGTTAGGAAAATAGGTGGGAGAAATGCCTAAAGGCAGAAATGCTTCTGCTTTAACCCTGGAGTTTCTTTTGGCCCAGAAATGAGTGTTTATGTTCTCAACTTGTGGATGTGTTTTAAAATTCCAAGTTTGCTTGTTTTACAATAGAAAAGAGATCAAGAGTTTCCTATCTTTAGAGCTGAAGAGTGATTCCTTTCAGAATTATGGCAGCTTTAAAACACAAAGTCAATACAAGTGAATGAAGCCTGGCAACTGGCGGGAGAGGAGGGAGGGCTTGTTTGCTTCCTAAAAGATTTTTGATTTTTCACAGTCACTGCCAACAGTGGTAAGCTTATTTTTTTCCCCACAGAATGAAGTTCCATGACTATGTATGGAAAATTACTGTTGAATCAAGCAATTGGTCAGGAAAAGAGGCCTAACTGTATTGCTTAGTCACTGGTAGTATACTATTTACTGTGGTCACCCAGTTGAAAGCCATTACTGCTTTAGGGAAAATAAGCTGCTTCCTCTCAAAGCAAGTGGAACAAATGTGAATTTTGTGAAAAATGAATTATGAAGCGTGAAGTTCTTAAGAGGTGAAGGACTACCTGATGGGAAAGCTTCCATTCAAGCAGCACAAGGCTCTCATTCACTGGCTAACATTTTTCAATACCACCAGAGGGTGCACTAGGACAGCTAACTGAACCTCTTGCCATTGTCTTTTCTGTGATCTGCCTTGCTAGAGGATCAGGTTCAGGAGTGATTTTACTAGTGAATTTGAGTATGCATGTAAGTCAGGGGTGTCAAACTCAGCTGGGGCCCTGGGCCCAATCTGGACCCACAGAGTTTCTTGTGGGCTGGATCCAACCCTGGGGCACAAGGGCTGCCGCTGTGGCCACCATGGCAGCGGCAGAGTCCCAGGGTCTGGCAGGGGTGGAGGCAGCAGGAGTGTGGGGTTCGGTGGCAGAGAGACAATCTCGCTGCTGATGGCCATGCTCAACAGGGTCAAAAGGTCCAACTTCTGGTATCCTCCAATAGCCCAGTAGGCTGTATGTTTGACACCCCCGATGTAAGCAAATGTTTAAGGGCACTGGATGAATGAAAACTATTGCAGGCAGGCAGAGTACAAGCATCATCTGAACTTCTCTGCTAGTGCAACTTGCTCGCCATTTACAACTTCCTTTCTGTTCCAGGCCTAAACTACTCCAGACAGAGACTAATGGTTATTCCAAATGTAGAGCACTTTGTGACATGCGCAGGTTTTTCTTCTTAGACACCACCTAATTTTGATACTGAATATTGCATAAGCTAGGAACAGGCATTTTATTTGTCTCTGGACAAGTTGTGCCTGCTTGTCACAGAACAGAAATGTCCTGGGATTGGTGTGGGTTTAGTGAGAGTCTGAATGCACTGCCACTTTTCTGTCATTGATTCAGGATTTGTCCCAGGATAAAAAGTTTTATCTTGGAAACAAATGCGATGTCTGTTTGTAGCCACGATGAAGTGACTATATTTTTATTCTGTAATTTTTTTTTATGTTCTATAAAAAATCCTTCCATTATTTTGCTTGTTGTCAGACACTTTATTGTCAATCACTATATTGCCAATTGCTCACATCCTTCCTTTGTCTTTCCCTCCATTTTCCTCTGCCAGGCTTGAACTCTACAGAAAAGTGCCAAACCTGCGAATCCTGGCCTGTGGTGGAGATGGAACGGTAGGTCTTCTGCACCGAAATTAAGCTTGTATTCTTATGCTTCTCTTATGACAGCTTTAGAAAGGGGTGCATGTCATGTCAAACTCAGCAATTTTCTCTACAAATTCAGCAAAGATGGACAAAAAGTCCCTTCCAGGAAGGTCTCTGTCCAGTATCTATTTGAAGGAAAAACTAGCAGTTAAAGTGTTTCAACTTCATCAAATAAGTCAAATTTTGGACTTTTTATGCATGAGCATGTGATGCAGAGCATAAGAGAGCATTCTTCTTTAAAATGTGTTTACAACTAAAACATATTCAGCTTTCCAGGCTCTTCTCAGTGTTAGATCACCTTTTTGATTATTATTTGTATTCAAGTGCTGAAGACGCAGTAGGTCAGGTGTGTGACTGGGAGACAGGAGACCTGGTCTCTATTCCACCTCTTCTTTTGGTGTCCTCTGTTACCATAGTCAGGTGTTATGGGCTCCTCTGTCCCTTGCTTTCCCCTGGTTCATGTGTAAAGTGTTTTGAGATGTCTACAATAAAACGAAATATGATCCAGTGGTCAGAGTATTACTATGGGATTTGGAAAACCCAGGCATAATTTCCTGCTCTGCTACTGACTTCCTGTGTATCCTTGGAAGTCATCTAGGATCCAGTTTTTAGTGGGCTAAAGTATTTTAAGTTGCAGATGGACAACTGCTTGAATTTTCACAAAGTGTCCATTCACCTTACTCAGAACCAATAGGAGTGAAGTGCCTAGGAGCAGTTGAAAATCCTACTTGCATCTTTCAGTGCCTAGTTACTTTAAAAAAAATGTCCCTTAGTCACTGCATGGCCCAGCTGAAAAATGTTGATATTAGTGCTTTTGTACCACCCACAGTTTTCGTGGAATTAAATTCCTTCAGTTTCTGAGGTGCCCAGTTATTGTGCTAAGGCAGCCTTATAAAAACCTAAAACAAACAGGTATTTGGAAGCTAAGCAATGGTCTTTATTTGTGAGAGCACACAGATTTTTTCTTCTTCAGAACTGGCTTTTTCCAACATTGCATATGCTTTGTCCCCAAGACAGATGGAATGAATCTAGTCCCAACTGGGACTGATCCAGAACCCCCAGCTGGATGGAATCAGGGCACTGGCTGGGTCATCTCAAGGTCTTCAGGAAGAGGGCCTTGCCCACACAGTCCTTAGAAACTGAGGCTAGACAACATCTCCTGACCTTCCTGGATCCCTGCTAACCTGTTTGCCTACTTGTTCCAACCTAGATCTCACCTGAACCTTGCCTAGCCTAACCTTTGCCTTGATCCTTGCCTAGCCTGAACTCACACTCACTCCTGCTTGGATCCTTGCTTAGTACCTGCAGCCTGTCTCTGCTCCAACAACCCTGTTTGCCTGTTTCTGTCCTGGATTTCCAAGTTCCTGTCCTGCCTGTCCTTGAGTGGTCCTGTCCCTGGCCTGGGCTTTTCAGTACAACCATCAGCTTGCCTTGACTTTGATTTTGTCATGACCCCTAGCTTGATGCCTTGGACTGATGCCTGGCTTGATCTCGGCACTCTAGAGTAACCCCTATTCTGGCAAACTCCTTTTGGACTCACTGCCCATGCTCTGGTCCTTCCTAACACCAGTGTTTGACGTCATACCTCCCCTTTAGAGACAGTTACCCAGGATCGGGTACAATCCCAATAACATCTCATATAGGTGTAGGTCCCACTCTGAAAACTTAGCTCCCCATTTGAAACATCCTATCACTGGGTTTTTATTCTGCCTGAGATGCCTGCAGGGGTTTAGGAAAGGATTATCTAAGGTACCTATGGGAATTCAGTACCTGTGACAAGAGCA
The DNA here is from genome assembly GCF_000455745.1 of Alligator sinensis. Classification (NCBI taxonomy): domain Eukaryota; kingdom Metazoa; phylum Chordata; order Crocodylia; family Alligatoridae; genus Alligator; species Alligator sinensis. The sequence continues at coordinate 703,659 of NW_005842530.1, forward strand.
GCCCCCAAGGATGACTATAATGCCCCCTTAGTGGCCAAATTACCTGTTTCCCTTGACCCTTCAGGGTAACTTCCTCACTGTCCTGGCCTGCCATACTTTGATGGAATTTGTATTTTACATTGGGAGGCTGTTCCTCAAAGTCCCTGAGTACGTTTCCCCTGGATCCACATGTGTCCTCAGGCACTAACTTGCCTTAGGGGTGTTAAACATGGCCTCCAGCTGCTCTCACAGCCATACCCATGCCTTGCAGGTGTCACTGTCATTATTTTTCATGGGACTTTCCAGCCCTGTCCACACTTTCTGCCCCCCTGGCACTAATCACTTTGTCCAAGCCTCAGCCTTCTTCCAGCCTTGACCCCTTTTCTTTTGCTGGAGTCCTCAGCCCTGGCCCACTGTCTCAGGCTTTGGCTCCCTGGCCCCAGTCCCACTGTGTCCCTGCCCTATGCAGTACTTAACACAGAGTGCCCCCGTAGCACCCTGCTGTGTGGCCTTCAAACCTCTCCCACAGCCACAACTGCGTCCTCCAGTTAACACAACTCTAAAGACAGCTACATAACACAAGACCCATTTAACTTTCTGAGGCCAACAGAGCTCCTTCCTCTTGCAGGGTCAGGGCCAGTCTAAGCCTCTAGCCTCAGGTTCAGGCCTATATGACATCTTTCTCCTCCCCTTCTGGTCACTTGACTTAGCCCTTCTGGTAAGGTGCTGCTAATTATGTCCAATCAGCAGCCTCACCTGCTCCTTTCCTGCAGGCTGAGCCCTATGGCCCTTTCCAAGTTGAGCCTGCTGCCCTTTCAGCTAGGCTCCCTGCTAGCTACACTTGCTGTGCTAGCTCTGTCTGGCTCGCCCACCAGCACTCTGCACTTTGCAGCCTTTTCCCCTATAAGCTGCACTACCCTATACAGCTGCAGGTTCCTATACTTCCCTATGCCCCTATACAGTTTGCTTACTGTAATCCTGCTCCTGCTTTCTCCCAGTAGCAGGGGTAGGTGCCCCCTGCTACAGTACCCAACTCTCCTTCCATTTCTAAAGAGTTGGATGTCTGGCCTTTTTGGGATCCCAGCCTTGGTGAATATCAATATTAATAGAGAAGAAAATAAAGAATCGATTAGGGTTCTGTTATATGATGCAAAAGGGCATCTACAGTGATTAAGTGGGGAGTATTCCTTCAAGAACTGACAGGACATCCTTTCAGCAGAGGATATAGCTGCAGCAGTGAAAATAGATAACCTTCCAATCTGTTGAAGAAAGCAGATGCACTCTATCATCCAAGGGAGCTGAAGCTAATAGGAGATCACTGAGATCCAGTGAATTTTAATATCAAAATTAGTGAAGCTCCATTGGCTTTTATCAAACCTTATTTTCCCTTTCGGTTCACCATGCATGCAATAGGGGGCAGCATCTTCTTATTAGTATGAAGAGCACTAGACAATTATTTTAGCTGCTGTTAAGACTGACCACATTAATATCTAGTTCCCAAAGTCATTATATTTAGAAATGAAGAATCTTGCTCAGATGGACTTAGTGAATATTCAATGAGACCAAATATTACTGTACATTGAAATGAAACAGAACACAGTAACTGTTCCACTATTACTGAGGATAAATGGAAGGTTGTGATTTCCAGGGCTGTCACCAGTATTCAGTTCACAAAAAAATGATGAACTCTTCCCTCTTTGACCCTAACACTATTGTTAGATATATAGAAACAGGGTCAAATTAAATAACAAGGCTTACCATTTGCATTTGTTTATGTAACATTTCAAAGTAATTTCCAAATTTAGTTAATATTAGAATCTGCCCTTTAGAAATGGGGAGACTGACATCCAGGATGGTGACCTTTCTGGTTGCTTATAGTAAGTCTAGGGCAAAGTTATGGCTAGAATCAGAGTGGGGAATGATTTCCCACTAATTATTTCAGTGGGGCTGTGATTTAAGCACAAGGTCTCAATCTCTTAACATCTAGGGCCAGATGCAGATTGGTTCTGTAGCCACCTACGCTTAAGTTCTGGAACACCTAAAACTCAAATATCTTGTCCCAAGAGGGCAATTCAGCTTGATAAGGCTTAGGTGTCTAGGTAGCCTGAAGGCATGTGGAGGTGGTGATGAACTCTATGTATTTTATATTAGGCAGTCATTGTTTAAAAAATTAAAACAGCCCTGGCAGGACAGAACAAGAAAGCAAGACTGCACCTTTTTAGGCTGGCACTGTAACCACCAGGCCACAAAACCATGATCTTTCTTGCTTGTTATTTTGGTGTTATGACATTGGTACTCATGGTTGCCCAGGGGCAAATCAGGAGGGGTAAGAACACCCCCATCCAGATTATTATCCAAGAGCTCTTAAGAAAAGGGAATTGTGAATTCAGATCCCCTCAAAATAAGGAGGTCCTATATAACACAGGCCTATACCTGCCATTTCCTGGTTGAGTGACCTACCTGCTAAACAAAAGGTGGGCACCTCTATCACTGGCATTTTTAGCTAAATTCACTGTCTGTTAGGAATACTCTCTGATAAATGAGGCCTCTCTGGTGGGGTTTTGTACAGAGTTTTGGTGCCTCTTAAGCATCACTATATATCACAGTGGAGCATAGATGGGACCCAGGCACTCCAATTGGATCACTTCTGATTATATGCAGAAACCTTAGTGTAACCAGTTAGGGAACTTGCCTAGTGATTTAAGGCACTGAATGTATTTTGTGACTGCTGGCACAGGCCCAATTTGAATAGGTTTTTGGGAATTAGGTAGCTAAATTCCACCTAGATCCCAGTGTGAACTTAGCCCTTAGGCACTTTTGAAAATCCTACTAGGAACCTATCTGCATCCTTAGGACCTAAGTACCTTTAAAAGCCTGGTCTTAGATTACTGTGCCTCCCATAAGGCTCTACAATGTGAAATAGAAGTTATACAAGTATAAACACAAGGTGAAATGAGCTCAGATATGCTCATTTTTTGCATCTTCTGTTGATCTCACATCTACACAATGAGTATACATTCCATTTCTCTATTTCTTTCTCTCTTACTATTTAATTCCTGCTCATTTCATTTATTCACCTTTCTTTTTCTCTGTTTTGCAGGTGGGTTGGATCCTCTCCATCCTAGATGAGTTGCAGCTCAACCCTCAGCCTCCTGTTGCTGTCCTTCCGCTTGGTACAGGGAATGACCTTGCTCGCACCCTCAGTTGGGGTGGGGTAAGCACTGACCCTGACACTCTTATCCAAAACTTAATAGCTATCTAGTCTAGTTCTTTGTTAAGGTGGACTTTCTTCTGGCTGCAGTGGGAGTGTGGAGGAAGAGATGCATCTAAGGTGCATTTCAGATAAGCACAAACATCCAATTGCATTTCCACTCTTATGCCATGTATAGAATGATTCCAGGTACAAGCAAAGACACTTCAAGTTCAGATTAATGTGGGAGCTCAATTCTAGCACTTCTGGTTTTGTTTACAGTATGTGATGAAATGAGATTCAAGGTACATCTACTCAGATAATTATTGCATACCTGAACACTTACCCTGCAAAAGAGCTGTGTACCATTTCAGAAGCTGCATGGATTTTGCTCAACCTTACCTTTGATGGATGTTGTTTTGGATTTAGAGTCTTGCTTGCCACATTCAAGCCTGAAAACTGTATAGTCAGCTCTGGTGAAACCATGAGTTGTGGTCCAGTTTGGACCTGCAATCATGAAATTGTCCCTACATCTCTGCAGAGGGAGAGGGTTTATATGAAACTTGAACTGTGCCCTGAAGGTTTTGTCCCAAAATGAGGACTATATTTAAAATATGTGATGAAACCTGGCATGATTCTCAGAAACTCTATGGAGCCATTAATATATTTTTACAGTGTACAGTGTCTAGTGCAATGTAAACCTGATACCTGTGGCTTGGACTTCCAGGTGCTAGTAGAACACAAATGCTAAATACATTTGTTGTAAGAAAGTTTTGTCTAACTTTGAAGTCAAATTGCAATGAGTCTACTGGATTGCAAAAAAGTATTAAGTAGCATAAGTTAAACTGCATAGGTACTGGGAGAGTGGCATTGGAGGCAATGCTTGTTACCACTTCATTACAACTGCTTCCATTGAAATTGCTGTGTTATTTCATTGTAAATATGCAAATCAGTTGTGTTACTGTTCATGTTTTAAATTTCTATAGTGCCTTAATGTCTTGTTTTTAAGATGTATGATTTTTTGTAAAAAGAGGGGATTGATAGGGCCAAGATTTTAATCCGTTTTACCTGGTCAATCATTAAGTGACTTGCACATATTACTAAGGAAATGGAAGCTCTCTTGAAGCTTCCTTGCAGATCTTTATACAGCACAACGTAGAACAGTTCTATTATAATTAACACTGTAATAGAACAGATCTTTTAAAATTAACATTGACATGGTACATTTACCTTCTGTTTTCATACAGTAGAAAGACTTCTCTCTTAAGGCATGTAGAGCCACTTTAGTCAGGATAAAAGACTCATAAAGTCTCCAGATCTTCATGTCTTTTGTGGTCGTGCAGAAAGATTTGAACCTTGCCAAATGGGGTCAGTAGGACTGGGGAACTGCAGAAGAAAGCAGGACATACAATGTTAGGGATATCCACTACTTCTCTCTTATGCCTCTTTGGCCTTGCTGTACTTGTTAGACTGGAACTCATTACAGTAGTTTGCTGACTTTGCCACTGGTTTCATAAACAGCAGACCATGTTTATGAAAATTTCAGGCAGGCTTGAATTAGCTTTCGTGTAGATTCTCTCCCTTTACACAAGTCTGGCCCGCCAAGGTCACTGGTATCTGGGAAAGGTAATTACCATGATTTATTTTGGATGCCCATTCCTAGTCCCTTGGTGACCCTTGTTCTGCTTCTAGGGTTACACGGATGAGCCAGTCTCAAAGATTCTCTGTCATGTGGAAGATGGCACCATTGTCCAGCTGGACCGCTGGAACCTCCAGGTGGAACGAAATCCTGATTTGCCCCAGGACGAACTTGAGGATGGGGCACGAAAGGTTAGAGCTGCCCCTTCAGTGGGGAGAGAGAGAGAGAAAGAGAGAGAGAGGGAGAGAGTCATAAGGATGCAAACTGGGATCTGTTAGCTTCAGAAAAGCATGTCAATAGGGAATGCTAACACCTTTTCCTTTTCTGCTCTCATTTCCTGCTACTTCAAGGATATTGACGTTCATGAAATTTGCAGCATGCTGCCCATTAACAGTCCTTCATAATTCTCAGTTTTTGAGGATTATTGCTAGGAACAAAGAGCCAGCAAAAATCTCCGGTGTTTCATTTGCAAGATCATTGCTTCTCCTTATCTTTTAATCATGACAAGAAGAGGACTAGCCCTGAGATTCAGTCCAAAATTAAATGTAAATCTATATGGTATGACTGTGTTCCTTGGCCTGCTGCTTGTGAATACCACCTGTGCATCTCATCTCAGCAAGCTGTTATGTTTCAGTTGTTGGTCTTTGTATTTTAGGGCTATGTTCCCTTTTCTTCTGTGGGCTCACATTATATCATTGGCCCTCCCACGTTTAGTTTGCTGAGTCAGAAGATGAGACAAATCCTTGCCACAGTTGTTTTCTCCCATGTTAATATGTTTTAATCTGCAGTTACATTGAAGTGGGGTGATCATCAGAAAAGTAAAATGCCCCCTTGGTCCTGACTATATACATCCCTTCAGCCTCTTCTGAGTTATACTTTCTGGTTTACTTACTGAGTTTCAGTGTTTTCCTCTTGTCAGCTGAGTAGAAGCAGTATATTTGTGAAAAGAGCAGATGTGCTCTATTTTGCTTTATCTGTCATCAGCGGAGTTACAGCAGAGTTTTGAGTCCAGAATCTTTATTGTTGCTGGTGATGTATAAGGCAGAAAGAGTACAGCTTGGTTTTTGTGTGCCCTGCTGAGCTTGTAGTGCCAGCAATTAGGAAAATCTTTGTTTTGAAACGTTAAGCGGAGCAGCTTTATTGGAAATCTCTGAAAGAATAAATAAGGAACCCTGTGATGTCTTTTTTATGTAACCATAAAGCAAAGTAGATATATTTGGGTGCTTTCATTTTTGCATTTGATCATTTTCAGGAAGCTGTTTCCACTCCAGTCCTCACAACAAATCCATGTATAAACTTCCCCTCCTTTCTCCCTTCTCTTCTCTCCTTCTGTAGTTTTTCAATTCTTGCTAGATACGGAATTACATGTGTGGAATACTCGGTCTTCCTTTTATACTGCATTCCGATGTTTCATTTGTCTTATTTTTGGTCTTTGATTGCAGCTTCCACTCAGTGTATTCAATAATTACTTCAGCCTTGGATTTGATGCACATGTCACGCTGGAGTTCCATGAATCTCGAGGTGAGAGGAACTTTTAATACACTTAACCCTGGGAGCATGGGGACAGATAAATGGTGAAGTAGTAGGAATGGTTTCAGTGATTGTCACAATAGCTGGAAAGATTGAGATTCGTTGGAGAAAAAATGGGTTAAAAGGAGAGATCTTGGGAGTCTGCAGGCCCATGAATGAAATATTAAGGAAAAATGTAAATGTTAGGAGAAGCTTATGTTGATCCAGAACTAGGGCATTTGGGTGAAAATAAGGAAACAGCACAAAGGAGAAAAAAAAGAATATACACTGGGGGAGGGGAGGGGAGCAATATAGTCATGTCCACAAAAGAACTGGACCGATACTTATGAAAGATGATGATGTAATATAATTCGGTTGATTTAAACATAGGTATATGCCGATCCTAAGAATATGAATGAGTCTTTATAATAACCCACACACCTGGATTTTTAGCTTTTGGTCTGTTATAGCATTTTATTTGTCTTTGTTACTGCTGAAGATAGTATCACACTATAAATTTTTATGAAATTCCTAATTTGGTTAAACAATCAAGCATTGGTCTGATGTTCAGTAGCCTGTGGGAATGACTGAGGTGAGCATGTTTACATCATCAGACCTGTTGTTCACTTTTCCTTATTCAGCATTTGGGTGATTTAGCCGTGTGATTTTTTTGAATGACATTATCACTTGTCCTCATTTTTACATTATCACAACACCATTTAAAAATAGAAAAGATAGGTGGGACCCTAACGCTGTGCTAAATAAAGAACTGGATGCATGATGGAATGAGCTAATGCATATTTTATAATGCTTAAGACTGCTGCTAGCTTTAGGAATGATAATGAAGGGCCACAGAAGGGCACAGGAATGAAATGATGATAGCAGTGTGCATTTTTTTTATGAATGTGCACCAGCATACATTCCTAATGTGGGTATGAATATGGAGCATATACGAGTTTCATGGCTGCTTTCTCGCTTAGTGGAGGCATTACTCAGTGAAATTGTAGAGCCCTATAAAGAATGAACATTATTTCAGATATGCCATTGCTTTAAAAATGTACATGGGAGAGAATATTTTGGCAGAGCAAGCTCTGTGTGTGTGTGGGTGGCTATGTATGGCTGCAGAAGCTTGCCTAGCACCAGACTCTGCTATTTCAGACTTTGTATGGTTACTTCCTTATTTCCCCGAATGCTAAAATATACAAGATGAATCTTGTCTCTTAAAAGGGAGAAGGGCTTCAAGTTTTGGTTTTGGTACCATCAGTATGTATGCATCTTCCTGTGTGTATGTATGTCTTTATTCTTAGTTTTAGAAATAAGAAAATGGCTTCAATACTGGTCCCATTTGCTGTAATTCCAGAGTAATTGTGCTGAAGTTCACTGGTTTCACGAAAGCAGAATGTGGTCCAATAAGTTGAATGTGTACATGGTGTTCTATATGTGGAGCTATTGTAATAGTATAAAAAATATCAAAAAGCAAATAACTTGGTCAAACAGATTTACTTGAACTCTCCTAACCTATTTAGTATGTCATATTAAAAGGGTTTAGATTCTTTCCTAAGTTAGCTTAGTGTTTCCATTTTGTTGGAATAGGTAGTGAGTTGTCTCAAATATTACTCTTGTTGAATGTTGGCTTTTCAATGACAGCTTCTCCACTTATGTGGCCAGGCATTCATGTGAGGCTTGAATGAACCATTAGGTTCAGACCTGAATATAGGGTGAAATGTAGCTATGCTGCTCCAGGAAGAGTGCTGGGGAGGAGTTCTGCCTCAAGGTCACAATTCCTCCCTTATTCCCATTTAGCTCTAGGAAGAAATACCTCCCCTCATCTCTATTTGGAGTGATACCTCCAGGGATACTGCCTCACCCCTTGTCCTTGTGTCTGGCTAGCTCTGTCCTGGGCTACAGTGAGATGCGGTCTCATCTCTGCCCACTTAGTTACTTGAGAAGTGGGATGCCTAGGTTCTGCAGTCCCTGCCTTCCCTTCCATACCTAGGATTTCAGTCCAGGCAATTCTAATGGAGCTATGGCAGGAGGGAGCCCCTTATCCCTATTCTTTCAGCCACTGTCTCAGAGCTAGGGACACCATGGTCTTTTGTAGACAGAACTGTCATTTGTGTAGGCAAATAAAGATGACATTTGTACATACAACTCCCCCCAGCAATTTGCAAGGATGCTGCCCTAAGTTAACTGGTAAGGTTTAGCACAGCATTCAGTGTTCATTTATAACACAGCAAACAAAAACTTAGACCCCCTCTGTATGTTACAGATATGCTGCAATAAATGTGTTAATCACAGCACAGATGGCAAGGGTGCTTCACGTGCACCTAATTTAAGACACCATAAAATGGCAAAACAGCCATAAAAATGTTCCGCATATATTGTAGATGATTTTTATGGCTATCTTGAATGGCGCCTTAAATTTAACATGTGACTGGGGTTGACAATTAGCTGATTGTTGGTTCTGGGCCTGGGACTGCTTTGGGTCTGGAACTGGCCCTAATGATGTCCTGGCCCTGTCCAGGCTGATTATTGGCCTCAGTCTGAGGCTGTAGGGGAAGCTGAAAGGCTTCCTTTGCTGGAGACTTTAAACCCCATGCCTAGCAGCTTTGGCTGGGCTGCCAGGTTTGGGGGGATCAGAGGCTTCTGGTGGGGTTTAAAGTCCCAAGCAGGGGGAGCCCTTTGGCTGCCAGGTGTAGGGTTTTGACAATCAGTTGATTGTCAGCCCAGAGATGGCCAGCTGTAGGCCTCAAACCAGATCCAGAGTTGTCTGGGCTGGGGCTAATAATCAGCTGAATGTCAGCTTCAGCTAGGGCTGGGTCCAACAAGCCACTGATTGTTAGCTCTGGCCCTGACAGTCAGCTGTTTGATAGTCCTAGTCCCAGACTACTCCAGGGCTGGTTTGTTGGTCCAGGCCAATTTACTGATGCAGGATTATAATCATAATCCTGGGCTCCTCTGCACCGGCAAGTAGTAATTATGTGGTTGGGATCTGATCCCTGATCCCAGAATCACACTTCCTGCTATTCACATATGGCATGGCAGGAAGTGTGATTGTTGGGATCAGGGATTAGATCCCATTGTACCATTAAATGAATGTGTGCAAGATGATTTAGTAAAATGGGCATATTCAAACATTATACATGTTAATACAGCCAAGTACAGGTCATAGAATAGGACAAAGAATATAGGTTGTTCTTACAAGACAGAGAACTGTATTCTGGAAAGCAGTGATTCAGGCTCATTATAGTTGACCAACTGAATAGGAGGTCCCAGTATGATGCTATGGTCAAAAGGACTAGTATAATCCTTGAATGTATTCACAGGAAATCAGCATACGGAGTTCTTACCAGTTCTGTACATAGCCTTGGTGAAACCATTGCTTTCATCTTGTGACTGGTTCTGGATGCTGAAAAATTAGAGGCGGTTTTGAGAGGAGGAATGATATATGGCTTGCACAGCATGACTTTCAGTGGGAGATTAAAGGAGATTCATTTAGCTTATCAGATAGAAGGTTAAGAGGAGATTTAATCACAGTTTATAAGTACCTACTCAGGGAGAAGATATCCGATAGTCGAGGGCCCTTTAATCTAGTAGACAAAAGCAAAATGAGATTTAGCAGTTGGCAGATGAAGTCAAATTTCAAACTGGAAAAAAACTAAACATTTTTTGCTGTGAGAGCAATTAACTATTGGTAACAGACAGACACAAAAGATGATGTATTCTCCATGTTTTTGATTCTTTAAATCAAAACGTATCTCTTTACACATATACTCTAGCTTAACCACAAGTGACTATGGCCAATGCAAGTATCAGTGAGTGAAATTCTGTGATGTGCGGTCCAAAGGAAACCAGACTTGATTCTGTGACATATTACAGGAATTCAGAGTAGATGATCATAATTAGGGACCTAGTTAATATGCAGTTTCTCAGATTTTGAAGAAACCATGAAATCTGGGATTGTCTGCAAAATCAACAAGAACAAAAAATAAAATACAGGCTCCTCAGTGGGAGCCAGTGGTCCTCGCTGCTGGGAGGGGAAGGTGCCAGATGAAGAGGCAGCCATCAAGATGGCAGCCGCCCTCTTGTTCCTCCTCCCTTCTGGTGTATCTTTGCCAATCAGTGCTGAGGGGCAGGGCTGCTGCAAAATGCCTGTGAAATCAGCTCTGCACGCTGCGAGCAGGCTGTGGAAATCAGCTCTGCATGCTGCCAGCAGGCTGTGGAAAAACCCTTTTCATCACCACTATTTAAGTAGGTCCCTAATTATCACTTGGATGGACCTGATGTGTTAAGTCAACAGGCCCGGATGAGCTGCATTTGAGAGTACCGAAGGATTTGGCTGGTGTCATAGCAGAACCACTGGCATGGCTGTTTGAGCACTCGTGGCACTCGGGTCAGGTCCCGGAGGACTGGAAAAGGGCCATTGTGGTCCTTATTTTCAAGAAGGGCAAGAAGGAGGATCCGAGTAATTATAGGCCAGTCAGTCTCACCTCCATCCTTGGAAAGGTCTTTGAAAAGATTTTGAAGGATCATGTTTGTGGGAGTCCAGTGGGAAAAATAATGCAGCAGGGAAACCAGCATGGATTCATAGCAAGTAGATCGCGCCTGGCCAATCTGGTTTCGTTTTATGACAGGGTCACAAAATGCTTAGATGCAGGAGTAGAGGTGGATGTCATTTTCTTGGATTTTAGCAAGGCCTTCGATACAGTACCTCATCCCATCCTCATAAATCAATTAAGAGGCTGTGACATAGATGCTTAGATGCTTGATGTGGGGCAAGGTGGACACACTTGAAGGGAGAGAGAGGCTGCAAATAGATTTAGACAGACTACAAAAGTGGGCAGATGAGAATAGGATGGGGTTCAACGTAGACAAATGCAGGGTGCTGCACCTTGGGAGAAGGAATCCACAGCGTACATACAGGCTGGGGAGTTCCCGCCTTGAAAGCACAGAGGTGGAAAGGGATCTTGGAGTCATTATTGACTCCAAGATGAACATGAGCCGCCCATGACAGCCAGTGGCCCG
>NW_005842530.1:715061-719229 GCF_000455745.1 Alligator sinensis
GACCTGAACCTGTTCAGCCTCAGCAAGAGGAGGCTGAGGGGGGACCTGGTGGCTGCCTACAAGCTCATCAGGGGGGATCAACAGCAAATAGGCAGAGCTCTTTTCTCCCCAGCACCACCTGGGGTGACAAGGAACAATGGTAATAAGCTGATGGAGAATAGGTTTAGGTTAGAGATCAGAAGGCAATATTTTACAGTTAGGATGGCCAAAATCTGGACCCAACTTCCTAGGGTCCTCGCCCCTACCTTGGGCAAATTCAAGAGGAGGTCGGACAATCACCTGTCTGGGGTCTTGTGAACCTAGCATTTATTCCTGCCTGTGGCAGGGGGTCAGGCTAGATGATCTGTTCAGGTCCATCCTGACTCTAGCTACTATGAAACATGGTCCGCTGGGTGGCAAATCAGCTTAGTGGTTGCACCCAGAGAGTGGTAGTAGATGGGTTGGTATCAACCTGGAAGGATGTGGGTATTGGGGTCCCTCAGGGTTCAGTCCTTGGACTTGTACTCTTCAATACTCTTCAATATCTTCATCAGTGACTTGGATGTGGGTGTGAAATGTACTTTGTCCAAGTTTGCAGACAATACTAAATTATGGGGTGAAGTGCACGCTCCGGAGGGTAGGGAATGATTCCAGGCAGACCTGGACAGGTTAGAAAAGTAGGCAGTACACAATAGGATGCAGTACAACAAGGACAAGTGCAGAGTGCTGCACCTAGGGCACAAAAGTATCCAGCACATCTACTGGTGGGAAGTGACCCTCTCAGCAGCACAGAAGCAGAAAGGGATCTTGGAGTCATAGTGGACTCCAAGATGAACACGAGTTGTCAGTGTGATAAAATCATCAGCAAAGCTAACCGCACTTTATCATGTATCAGCAGATGCATGACAAATAGAATCAAGGAGATGATACTTCTCTTCTATGCGGCATTGGTCAGACTGCAGTTGGAGTACTGTGTCCAGTTTTGGGCGCTGCACTTCAAGAAGGATGTTGATAGACTTGAGAGGGTCCAGAGGAGGGCCACTCGTATGGTTAGGGGCTTACAGGACAAGCGCTATGAGGAGAGACTGAGGGACCTGGACCTCTTCAGCCTCAGCAAGAGAAGGCTGAGAGGTGATCTTGTGGCCGCCTGCAAATTCATTAGGGGGACACAGCAAGGGATCACCAGGGCGCCCCTTGGGGTAACAAGGAACAATGGTCACAAACTGACAGAGAGCAGATTTAGTCTAGATATCAGGAAAAACTTCTTTATGTTAAGGGTGGCCAAAATTTGGAATGGGCTTCCAAGGGAGGTGGTGTTTTCCCCTACCTTGGGGGGTCTTTAAGAGAAGGCTGGACGGGCATCTGGCTGGGGTCATCTGACCCCAGCTCTCTTTCCTGCCTAGGTAGGAGGTCAGACTCAATGATCCGTTGAGGTCCCTTCTGACCCTAGCATCTATGAATCCATGAAGCTATGAATCTATAATGATCCTCCTGACCTTAAAATCTACAGACCATTCAGTATTGTCTTATAGGCTGAACTATATTTCACAAGATTTCTAAGAATGCAAACTGATCTATTCAGGGTACCACATGTACAGGAATCTTTTAAGAGCTTCCTTGTACTGTAGTATCACTAGACAAATGATGTGACCTTCCAAGAGATGTGGTAAATTTATTTTAGGGTGATACTTCTAGGACAGTCTGTTGATGCAATGCAATTTGCTCTCTTAGTTAATGACATTAAGCCTGCCTTTTTCTCTTCTTACAGAAGCAAATCCAGAGAAATTCAACAGTCGCTTTCGAAATAAAATGTTTTATGCTGGGGTGAGTTGGGATACGTTTTACAGGATGGTGTTTGTTTAAATTATTTACTATTCAAATTCCTTTCTCTGTCTCTGTCTTTCACCCTTGAGGGTAATGGCCATTTTTCCCATAGCCATTAGAAGTAAGCAGTTGTTGCTCCTGGCAATAGCATACATATATGTCCATCTGGAAGTTTGTGAAGCAGTATTGCCCCATAATGCCTAACATTTCAGATGAGTGCTGCAGCCCTTGGATGCAAGACTGATAATCTCCTGCACCCACTGCTGCAGATTGGCAGACATCTCAACAAAACACTCAGCTCTGTGGGCAGTACTTTGCTGCTGAATTTACTGGTGAAATTAGTAATGCATAGAGAAGAAAATCATTGCCTGTAACTTTATCCCCTGATGAGCAGTCCTGGATTTGAAGCTGGAGGGAAAGAACAACAGAGAGCTGCTATTTGGAGCCCTTCATTTTCATATTGAAAATGCCAACCATTTTTATCCAGAAGGAAAATGGACAAGTGTTCAGATTTATTTTATTCTGAAGTGGAGTTAAGAAAGGAAGATGTTGGCTGGATGGTGCATCACAAAGGTCCTTGCACGATCAGCTGCTTTAACATCCAAACAAACAAAAAAAAGCAAGAATTTGCATTTAGAGGCACATTGATGTTTCTTGGTTAAACCTTTCCATGTAGAGGCTGGTTTTTCACAATGCAGTACCTTGGAAGCTGCAAAACAAAAGAACCGGTCCTGCCTAGTGTTTCAAAGGACTTCAGAATTTGAAATAGTGCTGACTGCATGTTAGCAGAAGAGAGTTGTCTAAAACACCGTTAAAGCAGACAAGGATAGAATTTACATCAGCTTGGTATGTGGTAGCAAAGTATCGAGAAAAGTGAGGATAGCATAGGAAAGAAGTCCTAGATTGTTTAAATATAGAAGTCTGATATGATTTTCACCTTTTCCTATATGTTGCAGGCAGCCTTTTCAGACTTTCTGCAGAGAAGTTCCAGAGATTTATCCAAACATGTTAAAGTTGTGGTAAGTAGAGATAATTAAGATATCCCTTCTGTACTGTGAGACAGGTGCAGTGCATTCTGTGCAAACATATACCTTACCACACTGGACCACTGATTATGCTTTTTTCTGTTTCAATCGTGGTACCTGCGATCCATTTTTACAGTTATATGCAAGAAGATTGCCATGTAAAACACACCCTTTCCTAGCTCAAGGACAATGCATGGTGATCTCTATATTATAGAGAGATGGGTCACTGTATATGTGTCACTTGTACAGTCTGTTAATAAATGTTCTCATGGCAGTTTTCATTATGTCTGAGGTGCTGGTCAAAAGCTCTGCTGTGTTCTCTTGCTTTGGTTTTTGCAGTGTGATGGAACAGACCTGACCCCAAAGATTCAGGAGCTGAAGTTCCAATGTATAGTGTTTTTAAACATACCCAGGTAAACTCCATCTTTCTTTTTGGAGGTGAAAAGGAACAATGTGTGCCTGGTTTTGAAAGAAGTAATAGGATGAAATGGTATGAAATGGGATGCCACTGTGTTATCTGCCTGAGAAGTGGAAGACCCACAGTTTTATGACACTGTTAAATCCTGAACCACCAAAAGCTGTGGGTACCAAGTCTTAGGCCCATGTTAAGACCACTGTATAAGAAATTCATATATTTTGGGTGCCTCACATTTTAGGGGTGGTAGAAGTAATTAAGTAACTGGCACACTTTCTGGAGTTGTTCACTGGAAACGAAAACAAGGAAACAAAGACTTGGAATTGTCTTTTCTGTTGTTTTATTTGAAACATCACGGGGCAGGGGAGGAAAATCAATGATTTCCAGACAGACAGCTCCAAACTCATTAAAAAAAAAAAAAAAAAGTGTTTCTTGTCATTCTGGAAGGTGTCACAGTTAGTAAGGTATATAGTTGTATTGTTAAAATCCAGTACAACAGTCCTTTTTCTCCCTGTTCACTTCCAAGCATTCTTTTGCTGCAAAGTCCTCATGTTCTTTTTCTTCACTGGTGCCCTCTTTGCAAAGTTCTCTGAAGTTCTTCCTGTCCTTGTTTATTCAAGGTCCCATGTATAGCTACCCCCTAAGGATAGGAAGATGGAAGAAAATGCAGCAGCTGTTTTTTAGGTTTCCTCCACATTTGGCTTATCTTCCTTCTGCTCCCATACTTATCAGATTTTGCATCCTTTCTGTTCTCAGATTTTCTGGGTCAGGAATTAGAGAGGAAACAAAGTCCTGCAGACAAGAGTCTTAGTTGAAGCCCCTGGCCTGCTAAGGAGAGGCACAGAAGGCCTTATACTGTCAGAAGGCTCAAGCTAAAAATTCAGCTCGACATCTGATCTGCAGAAGGCAGAGGAAGCAGGGAAAG